>NC_028638.1:56906055-57095635 GCF_001406875.1 Solanum pennellii | reverse complement strand
TATATATATATATGCAAAGATAAACATATTAATTAACAAATGGAGAGAGAAAACAATTGGTAAATATTCGTTTTGCTCCTAGTACCACAACAAGAGTACAAGTAACAATGTGGACCATGTGCCCCCTTAAGTATTGACTTTAGGAGTCATTTGACGTATAGTTATTCAATACAAAAATCAAAGAGATAATTTATTTTTTATATATAATTTATTTTGTCTAAAAAATATTATTTACTAACTTATAAATTTTTCAAAATACTGGATTTAATAATATTTTTTTAATGAGTGTGTCAAATCAATAGTGAATCGTTGGATCGAGGGGAAACTGATTTTAGTAAAAGATTATGTGAATTTATTCTTAATCACACAAGTTATCCCAATCATTTGACTGTCTCAATTTATGTGGTACTCTCGTTTTTTGAGACTCAAATAGTTTATGTTTGATCAGAATTTTGCATGTGAATTCTTCACTTATTTTGAAATGAAATTTGTATGTTTATAAACTACGTAAAAAGTATCATAAATCACAATATTTGACAATTTAAGATAATTTAAAGACATGTGAAAAATTCATGATTAAAAAATAAAATTATTTAAATCTCAAAATTCAAAAATATCACAATAAATTGAGACAAATAGAGTACTAAAATACTTTTTCCGGAACTCGAAAGTAAGTCAATATATTTTTCTGATCTGCTATTGAAAAATGTATACATAATTCTTTTTTATGCCAGGTGAAGGACCGACAGGAGATAACTCTCTTCAAATATTCCAAGAACAGAAGAGAAAAAGTAGGTCTTACATTATATTTGTTGAATTTTTTTGTTTGTTTACATCATAAAACAACTAAAAAAGGTATGCTTATTAATCGAATTGATAATTTTGAATAGAAAAATTACACGGTTAAGCAAATTAGAATTACTTAATTATTTATCATGGTTATAGTTTGTAATAATTATCATGCGCAATTAACATTATGCATTAATTATGTGGGCTGACTTTGAATTTATATAATTAACACATTTGTAAACCCTAGTTAGATTCAGGCATGCTACACTTTTTAGTTATTGGGAGAACTCAAGTACTCTCTTTCGGATTCAGGAAACAACTCTCAGAGATCTTTTTCACCGTTGGAAAGATATAAGAGTGAAACAATCAACCTATTGATATTGGAAGACCCAACGGATTCTTCCAATGTATCATTTCTGGGTCCAATGGAATTCATAGGTATAGGAAGAAGCCCTATCAAATAGAGATTTTTTCTTTCGACCATATTTCGATTGTTAATAGGATATATAAGGACCGCTGCTACAAAGAGCATTACACCCTTGATCGTGAAATATCGATTGCTTGTTGAACCCTGTGAATCGCCAACTTGATATTTTGGTATTATCGCCACAAAGAAGAGCTTTTAGATTTTCCAGAGAAGATGGGATCAGAACTTAATAAATTTCAAACTTTCGATTCCATATCCGTTGCAACTAGTATTTGGGTGTTTTTGCTTGAGCTGTATGAGATGAAAGTCTCATATACGGTTCTCAGAGGGGGAGTTTCGCCTATCTCAATAAAGTATATGATTGGTTTGAACGAAATCATAAAGGAAGTAGATTGGAAAGAATCCACCAGAATAATTTAAATGGAGTTACCCGGAGAATGAACTCAGGGAAGGTAGAGTGCATTGAATGTACAGAAATGACTATAACAGAGTTTCTCTTATTCGTATTAACAGCTACTCTAGGGAGTTTGTTTTTATGCGATGCTAACGATTTAATAACTATCTTTGTAGCCCCAGAATGTTTCAGTTTATGCTCCTACCTATTAGCTGGATATACCAAGAAAGATGTGTATAATTCGCTAGAATATACAAATACATATGTATGATATACAAATACATATGTATAATATATATATACAATTCAATTCTCTCGCACCTCTCTCGTCCCTCTCCCAATCTCGCTTGCCATATATACAATTGCATATGTGTTAAACACAATTGTCTAACCTACATGCATATACAATTCACCTCTCTCCCACTCTCTCACTTGCCTCTCTTTTCCCTCTTCCAATACATATGTATAATATACAATTATCTAACCAATATACATATACAATTTACCTTTCTCTCTTATATATGCCTTCTCTCGCTCGCCTCTCTCCTCTCTCCTCTCTCTTCCAATCTCATTCGATTCTCTCCTCTCTATAAACTACGAATTGTAATTAGGGAAAATTGTATATAATAGTAAACTAATAACCTAAAATAAATGGAATAGCTAGGGTTTGATTTAATTGTGCTTTATAGCAAACGTTAGCTAAAATTTGCCAGCGTCTCTCTCCCAGAAATCTCGCTCGCCACTCTCCATTCTCGTTCGCCTCTCTCGCTTTATACACAGAAGTGTATAATTTTGTTTCTGTTTTGTATAAAGCGAGAGAAAATTGTACATACACATGCAAAAATATATATCTTCGTATTATACACTTAATTATACGATTTACAAACATTTTACTTCAAATATTGCAGAGAAAAACGTCAACGAATTATACAATTGCAGTGAAATACAATTTTCTCTATCTTTATACAACAGAAGTGTATATATTGTGTTTCTGTTTTTGTATAAAGCGAGAGAAAAACATATATCTTCTTGCTATACACTTAATATTGCAGCGAAATAGGCAGTGAATTATACAATTGTGCATTATACAATTGCAGTGAAATAGGATAGCGAATTATACAATTGCAGCGAAATAAGCCAGCGAATTATACAGTTTAGGCCAGCGAATTATACGCTTGTATATGTACAGCGAATTATACAGTTTTATATTTGCTATGGAGCGCCATTATGCAAAGTTTGCTATAACATACAAATATAAATTTTTTTTTTGGTATATGTGAAAATTGCCCTTGTAATTGTAATTTTCATTTTGAAATAGCTCCCAGATCTGTTTCTGTTTTGAAGTAGCTCCCGAATCTGTCTTGTTGCACCTGGTATCAAAATTAGATGATGCGGCCCACATGGTTCATGTATAATCCAGCCCAATTTCCTAAAAATTATAATAAAAAATCGCTAGAAGGAGGGCTTGAACCTCCGACCTTGTGGTTAACAGCCACACGCTCTAACCAACTGAGCTATTCCAGCTACATGTTAATTATATATATATATATATATATATATAATATTTCTTACCTCCAAATTCACAACTTAGCTCATTTTGTCATTAAGTTTTGAGAAAAATATTTGACTATTTTAAAAAAGTATGATATATACTTATAAGTTCAAAAGTTATTAAAAATGCTTATAAGTTTATATTGTCATTTTGTAATGAAAATACTTTGAAAAAATAATCTTATAACAATTAACAAAAACAAAATAATAATATGACAAAAACGATACATTAATCATATATTTAAACTTGTTACTGATTGAATTAAAAAAAAACATAATTCTGAACAAAAATTGAATTAAAATGATGACATGGCAGAATAATAATTGTTCACATCATCACTTTTTTAAATTAAAAAATCAAAATTCTGAATAAAAATTGAACAATGTTTTCAATTAAAAAAATTTGATAATGTGGCTGAACTACAATTGGCCACGTGTCAAAAATGATTTTTGCAAAATCACTATTAAAAAATAATGGCATGAATGAGTCTTTTCTTGACAGTAATAGCATAAACGAGTCAAACTTTTAACTGATAACATAAATGAACCTTTTCTGAAAGTTTATATTTTAGCCTTTTTCCCTATACAAAAATTGCTCCCTCCATCTCAATTTATGTGACATCATTTCTTTTTAGGTCAATCCCAAAAAAAGTGTCATATTCCTTATATGGTAAGTATTTAAGGGTATAATTCCTCTTTTATTCTTATTGGTCCTATTTAATTTCAAAAATAGTATTCTGATACATTTATGAGAAGACAAAAATGTAAATTTATTTTTTTGAATGACAATTTGATAAATATTTTAAAATATTCATTATTTTTTAAACTCCGTATCCAATCAAATGTTACTATATAAAATGAGACAACTAGAGTATTATTTTTTACCATCTTTTGTATAAATAGCAGAGAAGAGTGGTCATTAATTACTAATGGAGTAATATGATTGATAAATATTGGTAAGAATTAATAAATGATGGGTTATTTGAAAATATAAAATATAAAAAATTGGATAATTTATTGATTTTAAAAATATCTAAATATAAAAATTTGGCCCAAATACTTTGAATACAAATTTTTGAAAATTTAGAGTTTTTTGACAAATATATAATGAAACACTATTTTTTAAATTGTCGCAATTTTTTCCCGCAGTAATTTTTTATGGCCAAATAAATTCTTAATTTCATGACCTTCATGATTAGGTCTAATTACTTAATTTTATTTCCTTTTGAGACGCTTGATGACAATAAAAGCAAAGGAAAAGGAGAAAATCATCTACAAATTGCACATAAAAAAGATATAATATATTAATTTGTTTTCATAAATTGATTGACATAAAACAAGTAAATTGAAAATACTTATATGTGAAAATCGACTTTTGTACATTTTAATTTTACATGCTAACAATAAAGATTATTTCTAAAATTTACGTTTTTTGTGCTCGTCTATTTAAATAAAATATTAACTTTTCTTTCTAAGTTATCATTGAATAAAGATTTTTACACTATTAACGTATAAATTTATTTAACTTTTAACTATAGTTTTTCCCGTTTCTCAAAATATAAAATAAATTAAATTATGTGTCTGCATTTAAAATTTACATTTGACAAATATTATTAATTATTAATTGAAAAATTGAACATACAAATTTTATGGGACGAGTGTCTTATAAGTTCAAATGATGTAGTAATTATCATCCGTCAAATGTAACTTAAAGATTGCATTAACTGATTGCGACTAAAAATCACATTCTTCAAAAATTATTAAAACTAATTCAAAAAGTCAATCTACAAATCGCATGGGACAAACGTCCGATGAATTAAACGACGTAGTTTACTATAATTCGTCAAATATAACTTAAAAGTTGCATTAAGTAATTGCGATTAAAAATCACATTGGTCAAATATCATATCACTAATTCAAAAACTCATTTTACGAATTGCATGAGACAAATGTTTAAACATGTAGTTATCACAATTCGTCAAATGTACTTATAAATTGCATTAACTGATTGCGAGTAAAAATCATATTGGTTAATATCATTAATTACTAATTCAAAAAATTCGCATGGAACAGAGTCTTATGCATTTAACGATGTAGTTTATTATAATTCGTGAAATGTAACTTAAAAGTTGCATTAACTAATTGCGACTAAAAATCACATTGGTCAAATGTAGTTATTCACTAACTCAAAAACTCAACTGACAAATCGCACGAGAATGTAGTTATCACGAATCGTCAAATTTACTTATAACTTGCATTAACTGATTGCGACTAAAAATTATATTTGTTAATACCATTAGTTACTAATTCAAAAAATTCAATTTACAATCGCATGAGACAAAGTCTTATGAATTTAACGATGTTGTTTATTATAATTCGTCATGTGTAACTTAAAAGTTGCATTAACTAATTGTGACTAAGAATCACATTGGTCAAACATCATTATTTCACTAATTCAAAAACTCAATTTGCAAATCGCACGAGAATGTAGTTATCACAATTTGTCAAATATATTTATAAATTGCATTAACTGATTGCAACTTAAAATCAGAACTGACAATAATCATTAATTACTAATTTAAAAAGCTTAGCTTACAATATGTAACAAATACATTATGAATCATAAATAAAATTTCACCAGTAACTTATTTCGATCGTTTTATATCATATTATATTTTAAAATATGTTATTTTGATTGTAACTTAAAAGTTGCATTAACTAATTGTGACTAAGAATCACATTGGTCAAACATCATTATTTCACTAATTCAAAAACTCAATTTACAAATCGCACGAGAATGTAGTTATCACAATTCGTCAAATATATTTATAAATTGCATTAACTGATTGCTACTTAAAATCAGAACTGACAAATATCACTAATTACTAATTTAAAAAGCTTAGCTTACAATATGTAACAAATACATTATGAATCATAAATAAAATTTCACCAGTAACTTATTTCGATCGTTTTATAGCATATTATATTTTAAAATATGTTATTTTGATAAATACGAAATTATATATATTTTTCATTATTATACAAATCAACAATGTAAAGATAATTTTAAAAAAGAATTATTATTATAAAAGATAAGGTTAAAAATAAATAAATTAATTAAACAAAGAAATAAAATAAATAATTAATTAAACAAAGAAATAAAATAGCAAGTAATTAATGATCAAACTGTACTAAGTTGATAGTTACGTAAAACAATAGTATTGAAATTTAACGATACGATGTAATAAAACTCAAGAAAAATACTCCATAATCAAACTGTACTAAATTAATAATTACGTCTAATAAAATTTAATGATACAATATAATAAAACTCAAGAAAAATACTCGACAACCCAATATTATATTCTACAGTATTACAAATATATGTAAAAAAATGATCGATAAATAACATTACATGAGTTCAAATCCCAATTTCTTTGACTGAGAAATTAACCTAGCCTATTGCAAAATGTTGTGTGTTTAGTGTAGTGTGTACCCAGAGTTACAAATTGCCTTCTCTTTCAGTGAACTCTAGAAAAACAGCTTGAGAAATATCATCTTCTTCAACCATGGAGGAAGTGAATACTGTGACTCAAAGTTCTAAAGAGCCCATCGAAATGGCCGAAGTGAATACTGTGACTCAAAGTTCTGAACAGCCCATCGAAATGGCCGAAGTGAATACTGTGACTCAAAGTTCTGAACAGCCCATCAAAATGGCCGAAGTGAATTCTGTGACTCAAAGTTCTGAACAGCCCATCAAAATGGCCGAACATGTGATTATTCAAAATCCTCAACCAAACATTTCTGAAACTGAAAAAGGACGGCGTCGATGTAAGTTTTTTCTTTCTCTGTTTTGCTGTCAAGTGCTGGTAGAGATAGTATTCTTTTGATATTATTTTAGGTGTTTGGTTTCTGGATCTGTGAAACCCATCAACGTAGAAACTGTTAATTGTTTTATTTGACTTGAGAGGTGATAGAAAATGGGCTTTTGTGGTTATTCTTCATTTTTGCTATTATACGGGATGTTTGTGTTCTTGAAGAGGGGTTTCTAGGAGAATAAGTGGTTTCTTACTTATTTTCTTTGTGTTCGGTAGGTAAGAAAAATATATTATCCTAAAAGTATTTTTGATATAATCCAGTAAAATATTATGGGAGTTGGGAAGGTAGAGGTGTGAGGTGGTGTGGATGAGGGTTATGGGGGGTGGCGGTGAAGATGAGGTTGAGGCTGGAGAGGGCACAATCAATGTGGAATGCCACTTGCGGAACTTGTTTTCCCTACTTTCATTAGGTAGTCATTTTCCTCATTTTCAAGGAGCTTGTTTTCCTCATTTTCAAGGAGCTTGTTTTCGTAGAGAAAATGTTTCCGAAAATATTTGACCAACCGAACATGAGAAAATTGGTTCACAATTAAAACACCCTTAATCTAGGGGAGCATCAGTTTTGTGTCTATAATTTATGAAGTAGGGAGGTTCTTCAAGAGTAGCATCAGAACAATGAGATTTCTTTGTTTCTACTTCTTTCCTTAAAGGAAAGGAAACACTTCTGATAAGGAGTAGAGAAGAAATCATGCTAGTACTGGGATTTCTCCCCTGGCTTATGGGCATCTCGTGTTAAGAACTCAGTGGTGCGTCCAAGTTCCCGTGGGATAAGCCCAGTTAGGGGTTAGAGCTCTTCCTATCGGGAGTTATGTTCTCTCTTCCTAGGGGTCGAAGCCCGAACAACCACTTGACGTTAGACGGATTCCAACCATCACACCTACCCCTTGCTGGTACTGCAAGGTTTTTCTTGAATGGTTTACAAAAGAAATGAACTGATTTAGAAGTCTAGGGTGCTGAATTAGCAGGATGATGCATCCTACACCGTACACCCTGGAAGGTTTTTTCTTGGATAAAGATTTATCTGAAGAATCAGTGCATGATTTATTTGGTTTGTACGCACATATATAGGTCTGTGCTAGTGTATATAACATGAAGAATGCAGTAGGTTTTCAAATTAGTCCTCTATTTTCAGAAAGATGATTATATATATGTTTTGAATAGAAACAGTTATTCAAATCTTGCTCTTTAGCACTTTTTTTTATAGAAGACGACGAACAACAGATATTTTTGGTTTAACATGTTTGAAACTCTTGTAACCTAATGTGTTTATGACACTAGCTCCACTCTGACTTGATATTGTCATTTCTCGTTGTAGATATTCATGTGGAATTCATTCACAAGAATCGCCTACAAGAGTTGACCCAGCGGTCGTCCCTAGGTCGTCCTGTTTATCACACTGTCAATGCAGGCCCTCCGCATGCACCCCTCTTTAGATCCAGTGTTTTGGTGGATGGGGTTTGGTATACCTCTCCTAACACATTTTCACATGTAAAGGCTGCAGAGCACGATGCCGCCAAAGTTGCTTTGATTGGCGTGAAAGAAAAGCTTAAACATGAGGGATGCCCTCTTATTCGTGAGGTTTGTTGTGTTCTTGCTAAATAATATATTTTGGCTATTCAGTTTTTTAAGAGTCTAAATACATATTTAGTTGCTAGGTGATTTTCTCAAAGGAACATCTTATTTAAGGCATGCATGATTTTAAAGTGATGCTCACTTTCATAAATGGGCCTTGAATTCTATTATATCTTTGGGCGATGCATTAGGGTTAGAGTACTGGATATCTTGTGGTTAACAAGGTTGATTCATGATTATCCTGAACTATGACGCTGATAAAGTTGTAATATGAGATGAAACTCTCTTCTTTCTCCAACTGAATAGCTCAGTAGATGAAAAGCATGGAAGCTGTAAAATGAATAAAAAAGTGTACTCATGCCCTTCATATAAGTTGGTGTATACTGAGGCATTACAGTATCGTATTCATTTTTTCTGTCCCAAATGTTGTTTCAGAGTATAATTAGTTTCCAAAGTACAGCCTAGTAATTACCAAGTACCAGTTCTTCTGAAGAATTTTTTTTCACCTTCTATATAAGTCATCTTAATTTCGGAGGAAGTAATCTTGTTCACTTTTGCTCTCTATTACCCATTGTCATGTTTTAATTGGCACCACACCAACGAATGTAACTTCAGCGGTGGAATTAAGTAACTATAAGTATTTTGATCTTGATGAATAGGTTCCTATAGCTTTGTACTTTAGCCCCTCGGAAGAAGATGTGATGGTGGCATGTCACAAGTTTTTTCTGAGAAATAGCTGTAATTCTGATGGCAGGTTTAGTTAATATCTTTCATATCCACATAATGGTTAGACCAAGCTGGTTACGGGTTGAAAAATTCATAGTTTTGGTAGATTATTTACCAATTTCATTGAGTGAAACAGGATGATTCTCTTTGTTTGAAGTGTAAAACACATCCTTGTTTGTCAATAAACTGAGAGAACCCGTAGGACTAGAAGATACTTCCGACAAAATTATGTGTAAAGTGTAAAAAATTACCTCTGTGCTTTAACTTTTAGAGGTCATTTGGTAATTGGTTAGAGTTATGCAAGTATTATTAATGTATGTATTAGTTATGAGTGAATCTATGTATTATGCAAGGATTAGTTATGCATGTATTAGCTATTACACCTTCTATCCTGCATAAAATGATACATAGATTCCCTCATAACTTATACAGGTATGAGTTATGCGGGTTTCTGAATTATCAGCCAAAGGTCATATAAGTAAGACAAAAATCAATACATAGATAACTTGTTTCTTATCCAACTACCAAACGGCACCTTAATGCTATGTAAATATGTAATATATATGAGCTCACTGGAGAGCTTTCCCTTTTTAACTTACCATAGTTGATATATTATCAACTTCAATCACATATATTGTTCAGTTGTAAGTGATAAAAAGCATTTTTTTTGCTAAGGGTCATATGAAAATTAGTCAATTTTAAAGTACTATTCGGATATTCCTTTTTCTTCCGGAAAACGTGGTAGGTGAGTCGACTTACTCTTGACTAATTCCAATGTCTACCTGCTACCTTCCACCACAGTTTTAGTCTGAACAACTCTGATAATCATTGATAAGAAAGAAGTCAAAGAACCTGGTTCTTGGAGTAATTATACTGGAGACAACTGCTAAAAGAACAAGGTCCATGTGCAGAGTTATGATTGAACCTGATACGGGTACAAGAAACATATGGATTTGTTCAGGTTCACATAACCTGGTTACTTACTAGGTTGCGGTGAGTGAAGGTTGGTCTCATGAAAGACTTGAGTAAAGTTCACATGATCTTACTAAGTCATGATGATCAACATGAAGCTGGTTCTAGGGGGAGCTTGCATTTGAGTACGCATGCAACTACAGTGATTGAGTTATATTCTGTTACGGGTTTGCCATTATCAAAATGGGGAAAATTGTTGAGCGAAGAGCCATGAGTTAGGAAGCTATGTGCTAAGCTAACAATGTGAAGTTTTGATGATTAATAGATGATTAGGAAAACATAACAAACATATACAAGAACCAGATATTATACATGTCTCAAATAAGGACTAGTAGTGATTATCTGAGAACAACCAAAGAACGAATTCCTTAATATGTCTACTACAAGAGATTCCATCAAGAGTACACTGCAAGGCTTGAAGAAACCAGGTCCTTCACTTTAGTCTTGATTCTTGAAGTTGACAGTTGATCGAGAGCAAAACAGATTCCAAGTGCATTGAAGGATTCCTTGAGAAATTACGATTACGTAATCTGGTGCAGTAAGGAACAAGAAGCAATATGAAAATTTTAATATATTTGCACACAATGAAGAAGCTTTAATAATAAGAGAAGGTCGACGTTAAAGAACGATGGAAATAAGGTGAAACTTGGATTAGGTTCTTGAATTCTTGAACTAATCCATGTTGAGTTGGGAGAACAAAAAATGACCATCTACTACTATATAACGCGTCATGTTGATGTTGTTGAGGAATCCACTCAGTGAGAAAAGAGATCATACAAAGAGAGAATAAGAACAAGGTCTTATCACAAAGTTTTTTCGGTTTGAGGAGAGTCACCTGGCAACGACAAAAGAACCACTTCCTATCCAGATTTATTATAACTGTTCTTGTTGTCTAGTTTGTTTCGTTGAGCATAACTTGTAACCTTTACATTCCTAGCTATTTGTCATAGCTGTTGTTTGGACTTTGGAACTGTCTGGGCTTCCTTCACTAAGTAGAGTCTTGAAAGAAGTGAGATGCAATTAGGACAAATCGTAAAGGGGAAAAGGTACTATAGTTGTAAACCCCTTGGTTATAGAGTTGTAACATAAATCAGTGACTCAAATTTAGTGGTAGTTTGGGAGGGAAATACTACAAGGCAGGTCGTGGTTTTTTGTTCTTGGGGAAGGGATTTTTCCAGTAAAATCTTGTGTTAAATATTTTTTTTTCACATTTACCTATTCCATAGTTGCTGGTTCTTCAGTATATAGGTGGCGTCAGAAAATAACACTCGATTTTTCACAAGAAACTCAGAGAGAGAGAGAGAGAGAGTGGGTGGGGGTGGGAATAGACTATTTTTCTCTAGCACTGTGATGTTGAACATTTATGTTCACTTTTATTTTGCATATATGGATGTATAGGGTACATTTTGATTTTTAAAAAGTTTGTTTATTTATGCGTGAATTGTTGAAGAGCCAGAGAATGTGACTTTATGGAAAAGCTTTCAGTTATAGCTGTTGTACTAGTATGGCGTTTGGATATTAGATGGGCACATTCTGTTTCAAAAAAGTAGGTTGATTTATTTATCATGTGTTAAAGAGCCAGAGAATGAGGCTAATTGGAGGGCTTCAGTACTAGTGTGGTGTCCGATCTTAGGTCTAGCAGACAGGTTCTTTGTTTCTTTAGTTTCTGAAATTTTAAACTTATGCTCCAAAGATCAATTGATCCCAATCTGTTTCAACTCTTGGTGAAATCAACCCTATAAAAGTTCTCTATATCCATTTACACCAAAGCTGGAACTGGAAGGTGTTCTCTGACAGTCTGCATTATATATCCTTTTTCATATTTCTAATACTATTTTACCTTTATGTACTCTAGGATACAGTGTTTTGCAAGTCTATCCTAAATGAGTATGCTGTTAAAATGAACCTGGAGAAACCTACTTATCAGACAAGTCAATCTGTGGCAGTGCTTCCTGTTTTTAAGTCTACCTCGTTCTTCAATGGTATTCATTATACGGGAGAAATCGGGAAAAACAAGAAAGAAGCTGAACAGCTGGCAGCTCGAGCAGCAGTTATTTCCATCTTAGGTTAACCACCTTCTCCCAAAACCTCTTCCGGAAAAGGAAGGGGATCTCAATATTTAATCTTTCAGGTGCTTCCTTGTAATGAAGTGTTAACTTTTCATCACTTATTTTGCAGAAAATGGTGCTGGAACTGTGATGTTTGAGATCATTAGGTCTAAAGGCAAGCTTTATGCTGCACTAGATAAAGTTCAGGATACAGGTGATGTTGATGCTGGCTTCTTGCCAATGGAATTTGGTCGTCCACTTCATGTGGAAAAAAGAAAAGAAGCTGAAATTAGTGAAGGTGCTGGGGAAAAGGCTAATAGTGGACTTTTAGCATATAGTTTGGGACAACCTAGTGACGTTCAGGCACCAGGTCAGCTTCATGTATTTAAAAGACCAAAGTCAGGATCTTCAACAGTGGAAGTGGCGCCTCCCATAGTATTTGTGCCCCCTGTCCTGGATCCATCTTTGCTTTGCTCAACTTCTGGAAAGAAACGGCGAAACAAGAGAAAAGCAAAGAAAAAAAATGTGCAAGTTGACCCTCAGTAAGTTTTCTAACTTGTTAGAAAGTTTCTATATTTGTTATACACAGTGTTTTGGACGGCGAGAGGCGACAAAAGGCGACAAGGGCCCGCCTCGCCACGCGGCGAGGCGAGCGGCGAGGCGCTCACCTTTTTGGATCGAGGCGCCAATTAGTACCAAAAATTAAAAACATTTAATTTGCACATATAATATTCAAAATTTCAATAGCAATTACATATATTACAAATACTATAATAATTACTATAGAAGAATTAATTTTTTTCAAAACAATAATGGACAGCAGTCACAACACAGTGAAAGTAGAAAGCATTTTACAGTAATCCGGGACAAAACAGAGAGTGAAGAAAACAGAGGGAAAAAAACAGAGGAAAAAAAAGAGTAGTGAAGGCAGGGAGCAGTGAAGAGTGAAAGAGAAAGAGACGAATGGAGCAGCAACTCGAGGGAAAGAGACAAAGAAGAGAGCAACGACTGAGGAAGAGAAGAAGAGAGCAGCAACTGAGGAAGAGAAGAAGCAGCAGCGACTCGAGGAAGAGAAGAATAGGAATACACAAAAGTCTGATGAAAGTTTGAAAATAGAAAAAAAGAACTAATATTATTAAGTTAAAACTTTTTTTAAAAAAAAATAAAAATGGCGACGCCATTTACGTCGCCATTGGGTCGCCTCGAGTCGCCTCGGGTCGCCTATTTGAGGTCGCCTCGCCTCAATGGATAATGGCGACACAGCCTTGCCTCGTTTCAGACAACCAACTCCTACCCAGTTCTCTATTTTACTCTCTAAAAAAGGAATCTTTTTCTCTCTCTTCAATATTTTATTTATTATTTCTATTTCATTCTTATTTCTATAAAGATGGGTTGGAGTGTCCATTCACTATTTTACTCTCCAAATATAGAGAATGAAGAGTAGATAGAGGTGGGTTGGAGATGGTCTAAGATGTCTGTTCTATGTTCACAAACAATCAAATAAATGTTCTGTTCATTTTTTCCTTTTGCCGTCTATATCCCTCCTTTTCCCCTTCATGAGTGACTAAATCTATCTGTTTGCCACTCAGCAAATTGGTTTCTGGTCAAATATACCGTATCAAGTCATAAGTCTATTAGTAGGCCGTATTATAAATATCTTATACAGAGGAACACAATAGTAAAACTATTGTCCTCAAAAGTTTTGCAAAAACACAGTAGTGCATTTGTTACTTGCTTCTCCTGCACCATCAATCATTTATGGTTAATATAATGAGTTAATATCAACTAATTTATCGAGTTAGCCATATATGTCCCCTAACCTTCCTAATTAGTTGTCCATGTAAGCTGTGACACATCAAAACTGTGTTGTTCATGTAGCAGTATGCACTACACATTTCCAGCACTTAGTGCGCAAGCATGTAATTGTGTCTCTATCAACAATATAGTTTTTTTTAAAAGGAAGTTTCTCTTCTGCAGTTTTTAGTACTTCTAATTTATTTATTTTATGAGAAAGCAGCAGAATAATTAAATTCCCTATACAAGAACTACCACAAGGCCCTCTTTTTATGTTTAAATATTCAAAATTCTCAAAAGATAAATATCCATTTTAGACCACTTATACTTGAATACAACAACATACTTAATGTAGTCCCACATGCCACTTATACTTGTATGCAATAAAAAATTTAACTTCGTTCTTGAAATTGTACCCAAGTTGAGGAGGGAACAAGAAGTTGGAAAAAGATAAATGTTGGTTGTTAGTACAGATGCTAATTTACTTAAAGCTCGGATCACATTAGCCTTCGAACTAAATACCAGTTACTTCCTTTGCAATGTATTGGGATAAATATATAGCATTTGTTAGTTTAAGGTTACTTACTTGTCAAAGGGCTACCTTGAAAAGCTACTGCGACTCTTGTCTAATTATGAAGTGAAGATAGGGAAGAAAATCCCTGACAAGGGAAGAAGTTGGTCACATGCTAAGTTGAATGAGTAACAAACATGTAAGTGGTTCTCAATTACAAACTTATTATGAAGCTAAGATAAAGAAAAACTTGGAGAAGAAGAAGAGTTTATTTTGTGAAACAACCTAGTTGAACGAGAACCATTCAATTTAAGATGGATGAAAAATACAAGAGAAAATGCAGGAAATGTTGTTTACTTGTGGGTGCCTGGCCATTCTCATTTGAGAGTTTTTGCTTTCATGAGGTTTTCCGCTTTGACTTCTTCAGAGGAATTTATTCAGTGTTTTGCTTTTTTGTCTTCAAGAGAACCTAGTGTGATTAGTGACAGTATAAACTGTATCAGGAACTAAATATTTAGAACTCATAGAGATCTAACAATTGTTCTATTTCTGTGACTAATTCGCGCCCTCCATCTCCTACTACTCACTGCTTACACTAACTAATCATATAAATCTTACTCCTAGATAGCAACCATATTATGAGTTTTTCTCTTAATGATAGTCCTGCTACCTCATTTATTTTAACGACCCAAGTACTCTTCAAGTTGTTCTCATATTCACAATAACCAATTTTAATTTTTTTTGGTAACTCTTTGTTTTAAGTTTCTTAATCAACAGATCCTCTTATATATGCAGGGTGCCTGCTGCTACATTGCCATTGGCTCAAGCTCAAGCTCAAGCTACCCCCTGCTCGGTGGCACAGTGAGTTTCTTAGGCGATTATTGTTTGCAGAGGTGAAGCAACTTAATGAAAACCATGAAAGGCCAATTGTGTTTGCTGGGGTTAGTTCATCAGTTGGAATATGTTGCATTTGCTAGAACTGAGTCCAATATCTGTTTCCACTCACCTTAACTACGCATAAATGTATGTTAGTCTTATGTAAGTTTTTGCTCCTTGTAGTAACTTGGTACAGACAGTGTCCGCCTTGTCAAAGACATGCAAGTTTTGCTGTAGTCGTGGATAGTTTCTTTATGGTTTGATAAAAATACTTATGGCTTTCCAGTTTTTGGCACACCTTTTACTTCTTATAGCCGTTTGTTGCATTGTTGGCTCTGATGTTAATTGCTAATAAGTGAAATGGGTTTCACAAATGCAAGAAGCTTAAGGTGAGAAATGCAGATTACCCAAGACCATATTATGAGTTTTTTTTATGGGTATCTGGTCATAATTATTGCATTAATTAATTCATAACAAGTATAGTTAGTTATCTGTAAACTAAAGCAGGTCACAATGCGACTTAAATTCGTGAAATTTTGTGTAAATGATCTTCTTTTTGTTTTTATTGTATTATTTTGTCCTTTTAAAACTACAAACTAAAGATTCTTGGAACAAGCTGTAATTTTTAAGAACTGTTGGGTCACAGTATAGAATTCCGTATGTTATTGTTTGTCCAGCAATATATCACATAATGACTAATACATTAGACTCAAATTTAACATTGTAGATAAGAGTATGCGACATTAGTATCATTTGGTATTGAGTCTTTTTCTAATATCAAGTTATTTACTTAATGAAGGTTATACAACAAACAAATCGAATTTTGATTATTTGGTAATCTGGTGTTTGATATGGTATTGGTGAGTAAAACTTTAAAATTATGGTATTTAGGTTTGGGTTTGATATGTGACATTAGTATGATTTAGTATTGAGTCTTTTCCTAATATCAAGTTATTTACTTAATAAAGGTCATATAACAACATATTTATTACTCATTAGTACAAGTCCAAAAAGAAAGTTAAAGAATAAGCATGAATAATCCAAATACATATCTTTTAGTTGTATCAATTTGCTTTTCTTGATGTCTCTTACTTTTTAATCTTCTATTATCTTGTGTTCACATAAAAAAAATAAAAACGAAATTTAATTTACCTTTTTCCGAATTATCAATTTAAAATTTTAATATTTGATAGGCAAAAGTATTCATTACCCCCCTGAACTTGAAGCTTTTTATACAATGTACACCTAAACTTTATTTTGTTTTAATTACCCCCCTGAACTTGCTTATTCATCCTACACGTACACCTTTTCCGTCCACCTGGCATAGAAACTGAAATCAAACTCTAGACGGCGCGTGAGACAGCAATTTTTTGCCACATCATAAAGTTACAACGGTAATATTAGTAAAAATCTATTTTTTCTTTAATATTTGGGTTATTTTAAGATTTTTTCTCTCTCTATTCTCTACCTATTTATTCTTCTTCATCCCTTCTCCCTTTTTCAAATTTCAGATTTTTCTCACTTTTTTTATTTTAATTGTTATTGCTAAATTCATGAACAATAGCAGGAGACTTGTTTGTTTATGTGGGGCTCCTCCAATTCTGAAAATTTCATGGACAAATGACAATCCCGGACGTAGATTTTTCGGTTGTAGACACTATGGGGTATGTATTGTTACTCCTTTTTTGCTTTTTATTTGACAACTTCGTATTATGCAATTTCATTTTTTTAACTTTGATTTTATGAATGCAGTCCTCATTTCGAAATTCTTGTAAGTTTTTCGATTGGTATGATCCTGAATTTCCGACCCAAGCGAATATTGTAATTTTGGGTTTGTTGAAGAAAACCAACAAACAAGAAGAACAGCTCAAGTGCAAATGGATATTGAAACTGATTTTGGGTATTAGTTTGATATGCAATGTGATATTGTTCTTTTATTTAGTTTGTTGTTGAATATTTTTTTAATGCAATTGTTATTAGTTTGGTTTGGTGTTCCTTGTTCAACAGAACTAGGAACTCATTTTGTGGATTAGTTTGGTTTGGTATTCTATTAATGTATGTTTTTGCTGTTTTTGCTGATCAATACAATTACATGTAATGGGTACTATGATACCATGAAATAATAACATGAAGGCAACAAACATAACATAACTAGTGCTTTCTTGATCATAAAAAAGAAGCATCATAGTGTTTCATTGTTTCAACAAACAACCACAATAACTTAAGTTAACTAGCAAAACATAAAACAATCACTACTTTAAGGTTAGTTGAATAACCACACAAGCACCAACCAACAACCACAATAACTTAAGTTAACTAGCAAAACATAAAACAGTAACTACTTTAAGTTTGTTTGAACAACCATAGATTCATCAACACATAAAACCACATAAAACACTATTTCAAGTTTGGTTGGACACCACAACCACACAACTAAGAAGTTTTCTTTGAGAGTGATTTTCCTTTGGCTTGTGACCTTGTTTGAATGCCATCAGCTTTTGATCTGGTTTGAATACGACGCACAACACTTTCGACTTGAAGTTGTCTTTGAGTCATGGCCTGTTTGCCTTTCCACTTCAGTCCCTTGGTAGGTTTAAAACCAATATCACCTGTCACATGTGCAGAACTCACCACACCAGTATTAACCCTCCTTCTGCTAGACAATCCTTGCTGCAATATCAACTACATAGTTATTTTGGGATTCACATTTAGAAGACAAATATAATTTTGACAGTTTATAAGACACTTACATTAATACACGTATATCCAGTATCAGCAACAAATACACCTTGTCCAACAACTTTAGGCCTCTTCTTGTAACCACTTCCTGCACCTCTTCTTGTACCAGTCTTACTGGTGCTTGTTCTTTCATAATGACCTCTACCCCTCTTTTTTCCAGTGGTGGACTAATATGATTGGAAAAAGAACACAACAAGACATTAAATTTAATAAGTAATCTAACATAATTTATAAAAGCAAATTAATATGAATGTACCTCTTGAGTGGGTGTTGGTGTAGACTTAGGTTTAGGATTTTTTGGACAATTTCTCTTGTTATGATTTGGTCCTTTGCAAAGTGAACATGTCATTACTGTCCCCATTCTTGGCAACTTTCCAGCTTTTCTCACTTCACCAATTTCTCTTCTTCTGTTCTTTGGTGGCCTACCAGGCATTTGTCTTGCCTCAGGTGGTTCAACCATTGGGTTTCTACTTTCAGGCCACATTTCCATGTTTGGGACTGGTTGAATGAAATGAGAATATGTCTTCATATATGTGTCTTTTCTATACCAACTAGATATTGCTTGTGATGCATCCATGTTCAAGTGGTTCATTGCTGCTATACCATGTGCACATGGGATACCTTTTAATTCCCATGATCTGCAACTACATTTTTGTTGACCCAAGTTCACAGTATGCTTGTATACCCCTTCTAACACTTCAAATCCAACATCACCATTCCATTCAATGTTGCACTGCATTGATCTTGTTACATTTGTATTGAATACCATCATTGCCATTGGAGATATTCCATCTGTCCATGTTTCAGCAAATGCTCTTGACTTACTCACTCTACTCATCACCTTAACTCTAATTTCTTCCAACATAGTTACAATGGTCTTGTTCCTAGGTCCCAAGATCCAAGAATTGAAACTCTCTGCCATGTTGTTATCTATGCTATCACACTTTGAAAATGTTTGAATAAAAGCTTTACACCATGTCTCCTTGTTGTATTTGATAAGGGATTCAACAATACCTATTCCCAGCTTGGACAGGGCATTTATATTGTACTTAAATTGTGCCTCAAATGTTGATCTAGCACAAGCCCAAAATTTCTTTCTTCTCTCTAAGCCTCTGAAGTTTTGTGACCAATTTGCTAATATGTGTCTAGCACACATTCTGTGCTCACATTCTGGAAATAGTTCATCTACAGCAGCTATTAGTCCCTGTAGTTGCAAAGCAAAAAAAGCAAGTTAAATTTTAGTCAAATTAAATTAGCAATTACATGAAACATAAACAAAAGAAAGATATTCAATTACCTTTTGCATATCACTAATGATAGTTAGCTGGGAACCATTTCCTAGATTAAGATCATCTTTCAGAATGGTCATGAACCATTTCCATGTCAACTTGCTTTCAGTATCAATTACTGCCCATGCTATTGGATACATTTGGTTGTTTGCATCTTTAGCAACAGCTACCAAAAGTTGACCCCTACAAATTCCCTTTAGAAAACACCCATCTAGCCCTATACATCTTCTGCATCCTTGTTGAAAACCCTTTTTCATAGCATCAAAACAAATATAAAAAGAGTGAAATTGTTTCATCCCATTTCCTGATTCTGAATCTTTAAGCTTCACAACACAAGTGCTACCAGGATTTGTTTGGAGTAACATATCCTTGTAGTCTAGGATTCTGTTAAATTCTGCCACATGATCTCCCATAATTTCCTTTAAAATAATTTTTCTTGTTTTTAAACAAACTGCCTTGCCTACATGAACATTCAACTCTTTCCTCACCAATTCTTGTATCTCCCACCCTTTTATACTAGGTTGAGAAATAATCCTATCTTTCAGATACTTGCATAAGAACTTTGAATTACACAAAATATTATTGGTGGTCCTGGTACATTTGTGCCTTGGATTGTATGTCTTGATAGTAAAGTTCTCACTCCTTCCTTCCTTGCTTGCATACAACAGCCATGGACAACCACTTTTACACTTCACTCTCACTCTAGTACTCTCATTCACATACTTATCTAACTCAACCCCCTTTTTTATAGCATATTTTGTAACTGCCTCTCTAAATTGCTTTACACTTTCAAATATCAAACCACACTGCCATATTACAATATCACAAGAAGAATCATATACCACCCTATTACTCTTCTTTCTCCCCCTTAAACTCCCTCCTTCAAGTTCATCATCAGAAACAGGTTCTTCTTCATCACTTTGAAAACTATCACAGTCAGAACTGTCATAGTATGGCTCATCCTCTGTTAGCTTACCCTTGAAATTCTTTTTCCCTTTTTCAATATCCTCATACCCTTCATCAAATCCAACTTCACCTAAAAAACCTTTTGGTTTTTCCTTCTTCTTTCTCCTCCTACTTTCTCTAAGTTTTCTCACATCTTCCTTAACAATTCTCAACTCCTCATGCACATCACTACCATAGTCAATAGACTGGTCAGAACAGACAGAATCACTGTCTATGTCTTCCTCTGCATTTTCTTGGGTAATTGGCTCAACTTCTTGTTGAATAGAAGGTTCAGTTCCTTGTTGGATAGTTGGTTCAACTTCTTCTTCAGTATCAGTCCAATCTATTGAAGAATAATCATCATCACTTTCTTGTTGGCATTCTTGTTCGACCCTTGCAATCCCATCATTTTCAAGTCTTTCAGTAGCTGGAAAGGAAGAAGAGGAACCTAAACCTAGATCTGATTTTTTTGGTTGTGCAGTTAGAGATTCCCCATGTGAATTAAAAGACTCAACCACTTGACTTAAAGATTGACTAATTTGACCTTCACTGGGACCCACATCATCCAGAATAGTGTTATCACACACATAAATATCTATTGTGTCCCCATCATGCATAAATAATGCCATGCTACAAATGTCCATGTCATTTTTCAATTCCACCAAATCACCCCCTAGAGATGGAGCTGCATATGTTTTTCCTAACTTACTAATCCCAAAAGACTTAGCATAATCTGCAAGTTCAGGAATTGATAAATGATCTTCATCCACATTGTCTACATATTCAGTCCTACCCCCAACATATACTGGACCTACCTCACTCACCAACATACCCCCAAATTTGAACCTTAAATTGAGGTACTTATTAGTCATAGTGTCAACCTATAACCACAATAATAATCAGTATATTGTACAATGCAAGCAACAAAATCGAAACATATATAATAACACCAAAACATAAGCAACAATTGGTACTTAGGATAGTAGATGTATTACTCATCAACATACAATAGGCATCCCACACAATATACTTAAACAAATTATAAAATACCCCACCATTTAACAATACCAGAAACCCTAATACTTAGAACCTTAATTTTACCAAAAAGCCTAAATTTCATGCATGAATAAGGTAAAAAGCTTCATAATAATACATTCATTAAGTGAAAATTCTAGTTGAAAAGTATTAGACCCCTAATCGGAAACTCAATCGGAAACTATGGCGAAACGTTAAACGAAATAGGCAAAATAGGCAAAATATGTATGAAAAAGTAAAGAAAACAGACAACAATACATCAAGACTACGCGAAATCGAGTGGATAATCACTTACTTGTAGACACAATTTCAGACAAGATCCAAAGAAAAACGACCAAACACTTCACGAACTGCAACTGGCACAAATCTACCGTTACTTTGTCGAATACACTTGCCAAATCTACTCGTTACTTTGTCGATTACACTTTCGTGAGAGGTTTAGAGAAAATCAAAGAGAGATTTAGGGAAAATCAAAGAGAGGTTTAGAGAAAATCGACCAAACACTTCACGAACTCTCTAATGGCACAAATCTACTCGTTACTTTGTCGATTACACTTTCGTCAGAGGTTTAGGGAAGATCAAAGAGAGGTTTAGGGAAGATCAAAGATAGGTTTAGGGAAGATCAAAGAGAGGTTCAGAGAAAATCGAGAAGCTTCTTTCAGAAGTTTACATTTGAAGGTCGGTATTATCTAGGTAACATAATAATTATCTAGGTGGCAAATTATTTATCTAGGTGGTAAATTATTTATCTACGTGTCATGCGCGTGTAGACACGATCATATTGAGTGGACGGAAAAGGTGTACGTGTAGGATGAATAAGCAAGTTCAGGGGGGTAATTAAAACAAAATAAAGTTTAGGTGTACATTGTATAAAAAGCTTCAAGTTCAGGGGGGTAATGACTTACTTTCATTTTTAGTCTGTTTAAAAAAAGAATGATCTTTCTTTTTTTGGTAATATTTTAATTTCAGTTTTCTACGTAGTATGTTTAAGCCCACAAGATCAAGGGCAATTTTATACATTTAACCTAACTTTAATTAAGATTACAAGATACAAAAATTTTCTTTATACTCTTAAACTCTGTGTCAAATCAAATCAGATTATTCTTTGTAACACGGAGGGAGTAACAATTACTGAATTAGCAAATCATAAATTTGAGACACCTAAAATTGAACACTGGATGCCACCCCTAACCCTATTGGCTTGTTCAGGTTTTAATTTTTTTTTTCATATTTTCAATCCATTTAATTATAATTCCAACTCCATGTTTGTTAAAATGCAAAAGTTGCAGCACATATTCCAATTCGACCAATTTTCTTCCCAAATTGGTACAACTATAATGACCATTTATCTACACCATGTGGGAATTGATATGACACAAAATTAAAATAAGTTGGAGTTTATTAAATTAATTGTCTTCATTCATAACACTATTTGTTAAACGAATTAACAAATTTCCTACTGTATTTCTGAATATATATATATCTTGAAGTTTATTTTACTAATAATTAAACAACAATTTAAATTCTAATGATGTCTCTGTCCATGTGCTAGCACAGTGACACGTAGCAGTAGCCCATGTTAAAAGAGCAGGATTAAAGGGATCCAGACTTAATTAAATTCAATAAATCTCAGTTGTGTAATTTATTGAGGCTTAATTAGTTGTCTATTAAAGATAATTTTTACATACATATTATCTGCCTCAGATAAGATGTGTTCTAGAGTTTTAAAATGAACATGGGCTTTTGTAATAACTATTCTAAAGGGTGGTACTACAGTCTACATGGGGTAAATAGTACAATATATATACTATATAAGTACATATACTATTACACCTTTGGATCTATTTTTAGTTATCATATTTAATACTTAATATAAAAATTATCGTCAAAAATAATTATCAGTATTTTAAAGTATTAGACAAAATTAATTACTTATTTCTACTTTATCCTTACTCAATACATATAATACTTGATCATTAACGATAATTCATTTTTAATTACTGCTAAATATGTATTTTAACGACAATCAACTTTGTATACACTACAACAAAAATAACTTTTAGCGGCATTAAATATTAACATAAACAAAGAGTGCTAAAGTCTTTAACGGCTTTAGTTAAGTGCCGTTAGAATCAACGTCGCTAAAGGCTTTAGGGACATATACAAAGAGTGTCAATTGCCACTAAAAATACGTATTTAGTGACAATTAAGAATTAATTGCCGCTAATGATCATTTTTGTTGTAGTGATACGTTCCTAAAGCCTTCAGCGATGTTGTTTCTATGGTACTTAGCTGATACCGATAAAGAATTTAACACTCTTTATTAATACTAATATTAAATATCGTCAAAGCTATTTTTATTACAATGTAGAAAGATTAGTATAGTAAAAAATAAAATAATACTTAAAATAAAATTATAACGTAAAAAAGATAAAGTAATCAAATTACTTTTTTAAAAATATGACAAATAAAATACATCGAGAATATCGCCTTGAATAAAATGTACTACGAAAGTTTTTTCTTTTTTAAAAAAAAGAAGAACATAATGTCCTTGAGACATGGAATTTTGTTCATTTCTCAATTCCAGCTTTGATTTTCACATTCCCCATTTCGTCTTGTCTGTCATAAAACACATAAACATGTGGATGACTATCTTCATTGGGTTTCACAAATTTCATTTTTAAAAATTGCTTCATTTATTAGTAGTAATTTTATATTACTATTAACATCTTAAGAATTACGAACGGTTTTTAAAATATTTGTGATCTACTCATAATATCAAAATTCTTATCGTATCTTTCATTTATTTTTAGTGCAATTACATTTGATATGTTATTTTTGATTTGTATTTACATGCTCCTTAAGAATAATATAAATTAAAAGTGATGTTTGATCATTATATTCTTATTTGTATTTTAACGTATAATCTCTATTTCATTGAATAATTTACTTTATTCATGTGGTAGAATATATTGAAGTGTTTATAATCTTCACAACCAATTAACTATTAAGGTTAGAATAACAATAAAAGAATTAATTTTATTTAAACTTCAAAATAATAAGCATATACTAAATATTTTGAGACACGCGGATTACTATATATGTGTTTATATATATATTTCTTTCGTTTATTTTTATTTATTTATTTTTAATAAATTTTTATATTTATTTGTCAATTTTAACATATCAAAAAAATGATATATTTTCTTGGGAAAAGGGTCTGATAAACTCCTCAACTTTGTCATTTGGAGTTGATATACCCTTCGTTATAAAAGTGGCTCATATATGCCCTTACCGTTATACAAACGGCTCATATATACCCCTGCCGTTACAAAATGGCTCACATATACCCTTCATTTGACGGAAGTTAAAAAATTAGTTTTGTATTTATTTTTATTATTTCTAATTTTTTTAAAAGAAAAATTATTTAGGGGTATATATGATTCTTCTATCAAAGTTCAAGGTATATTTTAATTTTTTCCATACATAAACTATTTTTTGACTTCTTTTATTATAATTATTTGAGTTTCTTATTCTAATTTTGTTTTTTTCTTTCATTCCTTAGTTTAAAGAGAAAAAAAATTAAACTATTTTTTTTGTGTATTGTAATTTAATTTCGTATTCGAAGAAAAAATTTGGTCATCTACAATAAGTTTTACAAGAATATTAGTGAAACGTAAATAAATTTGATTATCAAAATAATAATTATAAATTAGTCATTGAAACAAAAAAAAAGTCAAACAAAATATGTTTGACGAGGATTAAATTTACTCATATGGGATTATATTTTTTAGAAAAAAAATAATAAAAATTTAGATTAAAATTAATTTATTTTTCATTTCCGTTAGAGGAAAAGGGTATATGTGAGCCATTTGTTTACAAGTAGGGGTATATATGAGCCACTTTCATAACCATGGGTATATCAGCTCTAAATGACAAAGTTGAGGGGTATATCAGACCATTTTCCCTATTTTCTTTCATGTTTTACCTTGAATATTATATATTTATTTTCCATGAGATTATTTAATAAAGAATAGTTTGATAAACTACTTATATCATCAAAAAAAGTAAATTAAACGAATATATTAAATTAAATGATAACAAGTAAAAGTAAACGGATAAAGTATGATAGTACTTTTACGAGAGAGGTTATTTATTAGAAGTAGAAGCAACAGTGCCACTATTAGTCAACAAAATGGAAGTTGTGTCCCAATATTAATTAAGGCCAATAATTGGAAAGAAATTAATTCCATGCAAACCACTTGATTATTTGAATATTTAACCTGATTGGGGTGCTGCATGCTATTCAAAATAATACAACTTGACTCATCCCAAATTGTACAGATATTAATTATAAATTTTAATGTAAAACCCTATCGATTATTCGTTGCTTGAGCAATTTAATACGAGAGTCCAAAATTCAATAATTGTGATGAACTTAACATATTAGTGTTAAACTTAACTTGACTATAAAAAATAACTAGAAAATCAGAACTAAGAAATCATGCATCTATTTTTTTATGAGATTTAATTTATTATTTCGAACTCAAAGTAAATGAATAATGACCAATATATAGCTCATATTACAAATACATAATCTGAAATCACGAAAATTAAGTTAAAAAGAAGGAATAATGCACAAGTACTCCTCAACCTATGCTCGAAATTCCAAAGAAACACTTATACTATACTAAGGTCCTATCACCCCCTGAACTTATTTTAAAAGTAATTTTTTACCCCTTTTCGGCCTACATGGCACTAGCTTGAAAAAAAAGTCAACCAGTATTGGACCCACAAGATAGTGTCATGTAAGCCAAAAAGGGGTAGAAAATTATTAATAAAATAAGTTCAGGTAGGTAATAAAACCTTAGTATAGTATAAGTGTGTCTCTGGGATTTCGGACATAGATTGAGAAGATACTTGTACAATATCTCTAAAAAGAATAGACCGATACAATAATTAAAAAAAATAAAATAAAATTCCAAGTGAATCTGTCAGCATGTTAAGTATATCTCAATTAAACACAAAAAAAAAAAGGAATTTTGAAACAAATTTAGGCTGGAAAAAAGCATGTAATTAGCTAAATGGAATGTGAAATATAATTATAAAATATCCACGTGCTATCTACCAAAGAAAGTTGGTAGGAAATAACACTTCAACAAAACAAAGTCCATATTTTTGGAATTTGAAAAAAACTTATATTAAAATGTATTAATTTTGGAATCTGAGACGTGGGTTTTGCGTAAGAAACGCCGAAGCTTTTGCTGATTTTTATTTATTTTAACTATACTATTAATCACTTATCTCTTTCTATTCTGACAGCTAATTAATTACTATCAATCTCTATATATATTTTAAATCATTATTCCTACTCATATTTGACTTGATAGATCCCGTAAATTTATTTTTACTTAATTGCTATTGTTTTAGATTTGACTTCCCTTAAAAGATGAGGTAAGTTCATCATTTTACTTTAATTTAGTGTTTTTTTTAAAATCAAATTAAATGAATTAATTAATTTAATCAATAAACATAAATTAATAAATTGTTTAGTTTTCTCAATTTAATCAATTTCATATTTTTCAAGGGTAAAATAGAAAGAATAGTGTTATTTATGCATTGATTTTGTGAAATGACAAATATTAATGAATATTTATTTTTAGTAAGGATGACAATAAATAGAATGGAATGTCAATTTTATTATATCACAAAATTAACCATAAGGGTAAAATATGTATAAAATGATAAATGATCTATCGATTATTCAAACTGAATAAGTAAATTAAATGTGAACATCTATTTTTAATATAATAAACGGATGAAATAGATATTTATTGTAAAATTGGAATTACATTGCAATATCTATATATACTCTAGTATCTTAGTTCCACACTTGTTCCAATAAGACAATTGGACCTTTTTTCACTAGAAACAAACAAAACAAAACAAAATTTAGAGCTATCTAGCTTCTTATTATATTCTTCTAGATCTTTTCTTTGTTCTTTCTATATACACCACAATTCTCTAAAATCATAAATATGTCTATGGCACTAGCAAAAGAACATGTTATTATGAGTGATACAAAAATGGGCATGGTTGATAATTATGATCAATATTATGAAGGTGAATTTGGGATCCATGATCATTCATCCCCAGAGTTATATGGGATCCATGAAGAACCTCCAAAGTCTATTTTTGAAGAATGTGAAAATTCAGAAAAAACAAGTCCAAAAATAGCCAAGAATTTTGCTTTAAGCAGTTCTAATTCTTCCCTTTCTAGCCCTAGTAGTTCCAATTCCAATGCTCAATCTGTTATTAACTTCAAAGGGGCTTATGGTAATTTTATGCATTCAGCAAATGGATCTTTGTTGAGTTTTGAACAAAGTGAAAGATTTTGCCCAAATCCAAGAATGATTAGCAATATTAATCAAGTTGAAGGATCTGTTTGGGAAGATAATAATTTGCATTATCAGAATTGTGTTACTCCTAAGGGAAGTAGTAATACTAGTCCTAGAGTGATTAATGACAATTCCAATAATAATGGAATACCATTTGGATGGTTAAATTCTGAAGCTAATGCAAGCACCACTACTCATGTTGATGAATCACGTTTCAATAAGCGTCCTTCCACGGTATGTCAGATTATTTTTCATAGGCCAAATACATAAAAATATTTTACTTTTATAACTGACGATCATAAAACTTCAAATCCAATACTGAATTATCTAACTATCTAATCTATAAATTTTAGCCCTTACAGAAATCACAATTCTAATTAATAATTCAATTATATTATGTCTCAATACCTTAATCATATTCTTCGCGGTATTTAAGTTTTCCAAATTTTTTATGACATTTCTTTGTAATGAGATTGTAACGTATCCCGTGGCGGATCCAATCAGTAGTTTGAAGCTAGAACCTATTTATATGTACGTATAGATACAATTTGATATTCACTTGAAAAGTCATCTGTCTCAATTCAGAATTCACAACGTCTAAATTCTAATTTAATTTAATTTAATGCAGGAAGAGAGCATGCAAACAAATAAGAAGCAATGTAGTGCGGGTTCAAAAAAGGGGAAACCAAATAATAATAATAATTCAATTGGTACAAAGGATCCACAGAGTATTGCAGCCAAGGTTTGCATTGCTTATTTTTGAATTAATTAATTTGTAAAATATTTGAATTATTGCGTGTTTATTAAGATTAAAAAAGAATGTTTGTTTGTAGAATCGTCGAGAACGGATTAGTGAGCGTCTTAAGATACTACAAGAACTTGTTCCAAATGGTTCCAAGGTACGTAAAAGGTTAATTAATTAATAATTTTAATGGTTTATTTGCTAATTAAATCTTATAGAAATTGATCATTAATATTCATGGTTCGTAATACAGGTTGATTTGGTCACCATGTTAGAGAAAGCAATCGGTTACGTCAAATTTCTTCAATTGCAAGTGAAGGTAAATATTTACAAATTATATTAAACCTTTTCTCTTGAATTAAGTTAGTTATTTCATTATTTCGATTTACTAACTTCATTACATAATATAAGAGTAATTATCGATGTAATAATAATAATATATCTAACTATTCTATACTTGTTGAATGTATAAAAGTTAAACTCATGACGTGGTTATTAAATGTAGGTGTTGGCAACAGATGAATTTTGGCCTACACAAGGTGGAAAAGCACCAGACATTTCACAAGTCAAAGAGGCAATTGATGCTATCCTTGCTACTCAACGAGACAGAAACTCAACCTCCAAGTGATCATAGTATCGAGCTAGATTATATTTTATTGATGAAAAAGGACGTTTCACAAATAATTGAAGTATCGCACTGATGGCTTCAAAAGGAAATAAAGTTTCCCTTTGAGGATTAATTAATATGGTGGTGAAAATCGGAGCCATAAGTATTACTTATCGGAGTTTTCCTTTGATTATGAGTAAGATAAAAAGGTCACGATTGTGTGACCATCTTATCTAAAATTGAAAAAAAAAATCTTCTTTGTTTAGGTTCGTCTTTTTTGGTCATGCTTTCTCAGTTCGGTGTAATATAGGGATTTTATTTTTATTTTTCTTTTTTTTGTAATATAGGAATGAAATTTAGTTTTATGGAAAAATCTGGCTCAATTATTGTTCAATTTTTTACGATTCCTGATAATAGGAGTGAAGAAACTCCTAATTAGGAAATAATTACAGTAATTGACAAAAATGGAACAAATCCAACGTATACTTGAATGCATGTCAACAAAGAAGCTAACAACCAAAGTGTAGACATTTAATTAGACAAATTATATGGTCCAATATAAGTTAAAAAAAATTCATTTAGCTTTTTTTTTAAAAGGAAAAAAAATTAACAAGAGTCGGACTCAAGAATTCAAGACGTGGGATAATTACTATCTTTAATAGTAAAATTTTGGCGTGCCAATGATTTATTACGAAAAGAAGAGTAAAAAAGATCAAAAAAATTTATAATATGATAATATTCAAAAAAAAAAATATAACAAATAAATTACGGATCGAAGAAAAAAATCATAAAAAATTAAAACTCCAATAAATATGAATGGAAGATTTTGTCTGGTAAACTTTTAACAATCAGAAATGGTGAAAATATTAATTGATCAATAATAATCTAAACTACCAAAAAATTGTCTCTAGTCGTCTAATCAAATTAATAATAAACCGGTCCTATACAAAACAGACAAAAGACTGCATAAGAGTAATTATATTTATGTATTTGGATAAAATGTATATAAAATAATAATTTTGTCCGTTAATTTTTTAAAATTAATTAAATAAAACGATATATTATATTAATAATTTTAAGAAAAATTCACAGGCAAAATAGTAATTAACGAGTCTAGTTATATTCACAAACATGGAGGATCTAGGATATAGCTAGGGGATGAATCATGAACCCACTCGATCAATAATAAATTATATGGTAAATATGAAATATTTTTTAAAATTATATATATATATTTATATATACAGAGAGAGTGAGTACTGATCCTAGACCATAAGATTAGAAATTATCTCAATAATCTAAGGACTTCAAAATTCACAATGAAATTTCAAGTTCACATTTTAAAGTAGTTATACGATTATAACAAATCATTCATATGTAATTATCAAAAAATAAAACAAAACATAGATGATAGATCCGCATTACTATTAGTTACTAGAGTACAACATATTGTACTCTTAAATGGAAACACTACAACAAAAATGATTCTTAACGATAATTAATTTATTAATCGTCATTAAATATATATTTTTAGCAACAATTGACACTCTTTGTGTATGTCTCTAAAGTCTCTAGCGATATTGATTCTAATGACATTTAATTAATGCCGATAAAAATTTTAGCACTCTTTATTAATGTCAATATTTAATACTGCTAGAAGTTGTTTTTGTTGTAGTGAAAGTGATGTTCATTTTTAGTTGTTATAATTTTCTTCTAGAATTATACAATAATAACTTTAATTAATATTTTACGAAATAGTTTTTTCATTATATTAATATATAAAAGATTTTATAGTATTTTACGTATAATTTTTTTATTTAAAATATTAAATTAAAATAATCTCATAAAATCTAACATAATAATTAAAAGTAGACGGAGCGAATATGACGAGGAAACAAAGTGGGATAAGAAGTGGTATGTGTGGCTTTAAGTAAGGCTCACATGGCCGGTTGATCATCACATGTCAATCCCACAAAAAGTGGTAAATGCATTCCCAACGATATATTATCGATCTCCAAATTAAATGGTCCAAAATCGACTCTTTTTTTTATAAATTCAATTAATTTAGTAGTCTTGTAAAATCAAGATTTATCAAACTAAAATTAAAAGAAAAAAAAACTGGATCAGCTCAGCCTGTAATATTGTTTTTTTTTTACAGACATGCATAAATTAAAAACATCAAAATGATCTATATAACACATGCCTCGACAGCCACCAATTACCTTGTTATTTATATCCATTACGTACCCTTCAGTTAGTGTTGTCATGTTTCATGCTGCTTCATCATTTAACAAACTAAGTGTGATGAGAATAAATAAAAATTAAAAGATTTACATGCACTATCATTTTATTATTATGTAGTTGAATTATATTATATGTACATTAGTGCAAGTTTGTTGAATTTATCAAAAATGTTTTTTCAATGCTGTTAAGCATGTTAAAGCACATGAGTGAGATTGTACTTTCGTTGTCCCTCTCCCTCATCATTAGAGAATGCCAGATCAGGATTAATTTTTTTTTCTTAATTTAATATTTTGTTTTTATTAATATATACTTCATTCCATTCGTATCATATTAGCTGGTTGTCACGTTTCACTCTTATACGCTTTTTAAAAAGGGTAATTTTCACATATAACAAATATAAAATTTATATTTATATGCTATAACAAAGTTTGCATAATTGCACTCCATAACAAACATATAAATGTATAATTCGCTATACATATACAATTTGAAGCGAATTGTATAAAAAAGAAGTGTATGAAAGGAGAAAGAAAAAGAGACTTGGGCAGAGAATTGTATAAAAATAAAGTGTATAAAACGAATTATATAATTATAAGTGTATAGAACGATTATATACCATTTGAATTTGTATAAAATGAGAAAGAGAGAAAGACAAAAGAGACTTGGGCAGGGAATATACAATTGAATCGGATGTATAAAACGAGAAAGAGATAAATTATATAATTTGATAAATAATATTATATACAATTTGAATTATATAATAATGTTATTGATAAATAATAATGTTAATAACATATTCCTTATAGATAAGTAGAATTGTAGAGTCCTAAGTTAACTATACTTAGAGTTTTACTACAATACCTATTAATACTATAATAATAATAATACAACTATAAATAATCTAATCCTAGTTGTACTATAATCCTAATCATTAAATCTAGACGAAATATAATCCTAATTAACATAGTAGTCTAATCCTAGTGTAACTCGGCAGTTTGCTTTATCGGACCTGTTTCTTTGACATGTTCCAATTCTCAGCTCAGTCAATGGCATTGTACCTGTTTCCTTTGACATGGTTTAATCGTCAATTTCCTTCTTCAATATTATATACTTTCAAAAATAACTAATTAAGGAATAAATAAAGAAAAAAATATTAACTAATTATGTCTTAATCTTATTAATCAACAAGTAATTTGGAACGGATATTTTTAGAACATTGATAACTAATTAAAATAAGATGGAAAGAGTATATCAGTGTTTCTTCTAATTAATTAATATAATTATTGTATATAGGAGGACTCAATCAGAATAATATATTAGTGTCTACACGTGCAAGATCGGTTGAATTTAAACTAAATATGTAACTATATTGGAGAAATTAATTGTGGATGAAATATAATAATACCATCAAAAAGAGAGAGGAGGCAAGACAACATTATTTAATTGAAATTATTTTGGACATATTAGGGATCTATTAATTTTATATATTCAAGTTGGGAACATATTGGTATGGGCAACTAATTAAACGACTGAATTTAGTACGTAATGTAAGTTTTGTTCATTGGAAGTAAATGTTAACGTTATTTATCGTAATTAAATAAAATTTTATAATATGATCATTGCAATTATTTAACCTACTCACAAATGTTACTCTTACTTACTTAATTATTTTATTTAAAACGCGAATAATTTAACTAGTTAAATAGTATATTAATAAAACGGAGGACGAGAGTTAATTGAAGAGCTAAAGGCAAAAATAAGTTGCATGCATGATCTTTAGTGCATATCCCGTAATTGAAGGAAGTTGGAATAAATTCATGTCGAATACACATCATGAATAGCAGCGAAGCGGAGACGGAAAATTATATTTTATATATAAGGTTGAAATTACAATTTTCTTTATTTATCGTATTTTAAAATCGCTTAAATATTTTAAAATATATGTAGTAAATGAAGTTGGAAAAGGTATATACTTCACCATACCCTGTTAGCTCTAAGTTGTCTTTCAAGTGAGTCATGATGGGCATGCATAATGCATTTGCGTTGACATCCACTTATACATGTTATAATTTAATTTATATATCACTTGCTAGCTTGTTGAATATATGAATCTCTTAATAATATATATTATATTCTATTCAACTATTCCTACACTTTGACTCACCTTTATTCTACTAAAAGAAATACTAAATAGCTATATGGGAATCTTTCTCAATAAATCCCTCTTTTTCTTCTTTTTTTGCCATCAATATTAATCAGTCTAAAATTTATCTTTTGTACTAATTGCAGTATATATAACTCGAAAATAGTGTAAAAAGTTTTACATTAATAATTAATAATCATATTAATGATCTCTTTATAAAGTTTTGACAATTTTTTTTTTATTTGAATATATGTGATGTAGGGCTAAAATCTATGCCTAAATTGCAAATTTCACAACCTAATTTATCAATTGAACTTATCCATGATGAGCTTTTTTTCTTTTTAATCTCTATTACATCATATTCTTATGCCACAACGATATCGAGAAAATAAATTTTGAATCCCCCCACCCCCGTTCCAAAAACACAAAAAGGAAAATGATTAAAAGTCTGTTTGGATGGACTTAGGGCCCGTTTGGATGGGCTTAATAAAATCAGCTTTAAAAAAGTACTTTTGAAAGTGCTGAAACTTATTTTTAAAATAAGCAGTTATGTGTTTGGATAAAAGTGCTGAAGTTGCTATGCCAAACGTGAAAAGGGAAAAATGGAAGAAAGAGATGTTAGGGTTATGTGGGTAATTTGGAGATTGTATAAAAATATTAAGGGCAAAAAGATAAAAATGTGGTCAACTTAAAACAGCTTATAAGCTAAAAAAAAAAAAAGCACCCCTACCCCAGCTTTTAACTTTTGGCTTAAAATAAGTTTTTTTTAACTTAAAATAAGTTATTTTGCGTATTGCCAAACAGCTAAATAAGTCAAAAATCAGCTTTTAAGTCAGTTTGACCAGCTTTTAAGCTGAGCCAAACAGGCTCTTAAAAAGCTGGTCAAACTGACTTAAAAGTCAGTTTTTGATTTATTAGAGTGTTTGACAATTATCAAAGTGACTTATTTTCAGTCAAAAATGACTCATTTTAAGCTAAGATCTAAAAGGCAAGTGAAGGATGCTTTTTTTTTCAACTTAAAAGTCATTTTATGTTGACCAAGTATATTACCTTTTTGCCCTTAATTCTTTTATTATTATTATTATTATTATTATTATTATTATTATATTTGTTACTATTACTATTATTATTTTTTTATTTTTTTATTATTATTTTTTTATTACTTTTTTTTATTATTATTGTTATTATATTATCATTTTTTTATTATTATTATATTATTATTATTTATTTTATTATTATTATTATAAGTATTATCATTATTTTATTATTATTATAATTATTATTATTATTTTATTATTATTATTATTTTTATTATTGTTATTATTATGATTATTATTATTTTTATTTTTATTATTATTATTATTATTATTATCATTAATTTTTTATTTTATTATAATTATTATTATTATAAAAATTTGTGATGATAAAGAAACATGTGAATGATAGGAAATATTATTATTTATGGATGTAAATAAATTAATTTTGTTTAATTTTTTTAAGTATGAAAACCTTAAATTAATCAACTTTTTATCATGTTTACAACTTTAAGAGTATTTCGACATATTGATTAAAAAAATGTTTACCAGCACTTATTTGTCAAACACATCAACAACTTTTTTTCAACTAAACCACTTTTATCCAAATACATAACTACTTATTTTAAAAATAAGTTTCAACACTTTTAAAAGTACTTTTTAAAAGTTATTTTTTTAAACCCATTCAAACGGGCTCTAAATGTATTGTTTTTTTGTTCAAATCAAAATTATTTCCTAATTTTCATCTTCTCCTTAGAACCAAATGGGCCACACAGCTATTGGGCCTTAGGATATTTCTTAGCTTGTAGGAGTATCACAGTCCATGTTAATTACTTCGCCCAAATAATTTTCAAGTAGCACCATAGACCATTAAGCATCAAAGAATATACGGTACTCCCTCCGTTTCACAAAGAATTATCTAGTTTGACTTGACACGAAGTTTAAAAAAATAAAAAAGACTTTTGATCATGTGGTTCTAAATTAAAGTTATATCAAATGTATAAAATTACCCTTTAATCTGTGGCCTTAAACATATCATGTGAAAAATTGTTACCAAAAAAATAAAGAAGTTATTTTTTTAAAACAAATTAAAAAAGAAAGGAAGTCATTTTTTTTAACGGAGGAAATACTAAAATATTCCATTTAATATGAAACGACTTTCTTTCATTTAGTTTATTCCAAAAAAAAATAATGAGGTACACTATTCTTATACTTTATATGATTTACTATTTAATGTTTTTAGTTGGTTTATAAACATAATATTTAACAATTGGTATGTATTATAAACATATTATTTAACTCATGTGTCTAAGGTTTTTTTCCTTTAAAATATCATGTCAAGTTAAAAATCGTCATATATAATAATCGTAATAAAAATAAATAATTATTTTGAAAATAATAAACTGACAAGCTTTATGTAATTTTGAAAAAATTAGAGAGACAATTAATATTATTATTTATGTTCAAATTTGATTGATAACCTTACAAATTACAACATGAAAAGTAGGGCAGTTGGTCTCCATAATGGAATATGTCTAGTCTTAATCTGACGATAACGATCATTAATCAACGCTTTGATTTAATTGCTCAAATAAACATCATGTCGAAGATTAGGATCCCACATTTGAAAAATGAACGTACTATCAACCATTTTTAATGATATTGATTTATATCCACCAATCATTTAAGTTATACGTACTGTAGCAAACCTTTTTTATATATAGAAAACTAAATTGATCGAATATATAATATTTGATTTTGTGAATATTTGAATTCTCTCAGGATTTTGTTCAAATCGAAATTATATAGTTATCATACATGTGTAGTTTCAGGAATATATTCCGTTCTCTATATTCTCCTTATTGATTTTATTTCATGATAATTATTAGAATTAGAATTATATATATATTTTTAGAATACAAGTGAAAAAAGTTAAGAAAATTATTACTCATATACTTGATGTTTACGTCAATCAAACATAACTTATTAATATTAGAAGTTAGCAAATTAAATTAAAAGTAAAAAACACTCGGTAACAATATAAAATTTAACCACCCAAATTATTTAATTAAATTAGCTACATGCAAGAATATATGTACTGATTAGTGTCTGTATAATTAATCTTTTTCAATTTTAAACGATAATTACCACATAATCGTTCCTTTGCTTCAGAAACATTTTAATTTAGAGTGTGTTTGGTATGAAATTTTTCCAGATTTTATGTTTGGTTGGGGCAAAAGTTCTGGAAAATGTTTTCCAAATCAACTCATTTTCCTCAAAATTAAGGAAAATGACTTCAAATTAATTTTATTTTTTAATTAGTTTCATTAAAATTAATTAATAAAATTAATTTTATTTTTTAAAAATACTATAAACTTCAAATTTTTATTTTTTCAGTCATACCCCCTCCCTCTGCCCCCCACCCCCATCACCACCACCCAAAAAAAATTGTTTTTAAAAAATATTTTTCAATTTCATAAATTATTTTGTATTCTGGTAAAAATAAAAGATGTTCCTTAAAAATATTTTTCATTCATAAATCAAACATTAAAAATCATTTCCGGAAAATATTTTCTACTCACCAACCAAACATGAGAAAATAAGTCTAAAATCTACTTGTTTTTCAGGAAAACATTTTCCTTCGTACCAAACACTCCCTTAGTCTTAATTTTTTTTGGAACAGGTGTTGGAGGGTAGGTGGGTGAATTTTCATTTATTTGGTTCAAGATTTGGAAAATTATATTTGAAATAAAAATCAATACGTAAAACTTTTAGATGAATCCTGATGATGGCAACTTAATTAGAAAAATAAAACTCATAATGAAAGGGGTCACTATACTCTTAAAACTTTATCTTTCCGTCCAAAATATAAATTAATTAATAATTAAGATCACTTTAATTAAAGTTTAAAAATAATTAAGATAAGAAAGAACATGAAAGACATCATATATAGAGTAATAAAAAAGCATTTGGGAGTATTAATATTAATATTAATATTATAATATATTTATCATGCTTTACACACTTTTTATATAGCAGGTAGAAACTTAGCTTAATGAATAATCACTTGAAACAAAAGAAAGGAATATAATAATACTAACAATTTTTTTTTTCACTTTTTAACTTTTACATAATTACATGGGGTGCATAAATTTTTAGGTTTAGATGCCTTATACGAAACGTGTACTGTACGAATACGCCACAAATACGTGGCAAATTATGATTGATTTTTCGACTTATCTACTTCACAAATCCCACCAATAACCATATAAGTTTATTAATTACTTACATCCCATCAACTTTTTAGAAAGTTTAAATCACATTTATCTCGAACTTTTCTTAAATGAAAGTAAAATTATTTTTAGAAGATGAAATACTGATACGAAAAGAAATTGAGAATTTGATTTAATAATATTAAATTTGTAAAATAATTTAATACGGTCAATAAACTTATAATCTATAATACTTTTTTTTATTATTATTTTTAGTGGGCTCAGATTTGATATTTTTAAGTTTGATTTGATATTCAACTTCGACTAATATATACTTATTTACAAAAAAGTTATGATATTAAATTTTTGATATACATCTAAAAAAAAAAGAATACAAACAATTTTTTTAAATCAATTATACGCACACAAAAAGTTTGAACTATACACGTCCTCTTTTAACCCCAAGATAACTATATATAATTATACACTTTAACATGATATTTGATATTTTTTTTAACATACAGAATATCATATTATATTTTAAAGGCATAATACATAAATATGTCCTTTAATTTGGCTTCAAATCACATTTATGTCCTTCAACTTTGAATGTGAACAAGTAGACATTTAAACTTGTATAAAGTTGAACAAATAGATACACAATCCTACATGTCATTTTTTGTCTTACGTGGTGTCTTACATGTATCGTGTCATGTAGGACTCATGTGTTTATTTATTTAAAAGTTGGATAGTTAAAGTGTCTGTTTGTGCATTATGAAAATTGGAGTCAAAGTTAAAATTTGAATTCAAGTTTAGGGTCTAATATATGTATTATGCTTATTTTAAAATATATATTAAATACATAATCTATAAATTACTACATCAAAAAAATAATTTCGATTAGCTACCTTATTACACACCCCTAAATAATCATGACAAAGGGTCTACTCATACTATTAATAATATGAATTCAATCTCTTGAACCACGTTAAATGGCTGATTAAAAAAAAGTCAAATTAAAGGACCAATGCTTAATCGTCCTAAAATTCATACTACATCATTTTGGGCCATGCAAATAAATGGAGTATAGTTTAATTATAGTTCTACACGTCGTTTAGAAAAATAATATTTCAAAAACAATTGTGCGTTGATTGTTTAAGCTTAATATTTTTTTTGTTGCCCATTAATGTAGCAAAACTAAATTATGTCTGCTTGGCCGTAAAAGATTTTTAAGGCGGGGATAAATTCCTTTAGTCTCGTTTTATGCGTAAATTCAGATAACTATATTCATTGTTTTTTTTAAAAAAATTGAGATTTGCATTAAATATTGCTACTTTTTTTATAAAGTTATAGATAATTGAAAAATAGCGTAAAATATATAGGGAAGATAATCTAAATCGCTAATGAAAATAAATATTAATCCACTTTTATTGAATATAAAAATTGTTAGATTGTATAAGAAAATTGAAAAGTACTCATAACTTTAGTGGACCAAATAAATTAAAAATTCATATTGTGGAGAAAATGTAATGACTAACTAAAAGGAATCTAAAACTGTTGAATGGATAGGCAAAGAAAAGTTAGCACTAGGAGCCTAGTTTAGTCAAACGGCTGCCAATAACATTTTAATCAAACAATGCACACCAAATTGAATAGTAATTATTAACGATCCATTGGGGTCTTTATTATATTTTGTAAAACATTCGTTATAAATATTAGTTTAATTATACATAAAATAAATATTTTTTAATTATGAAATTATCTTTCTGTTTATTTAAATGATAAGTGGCATAAAAGAATCTTGTCATACCACAATATAATACATTTTAAAATTAATATGAAAACTTAAATCGACTAAAAAAAATTTTGATTAGGAAATGGTATATTAATTTTTGACACACGAGTCTATATATTAGTAGCTATTATGGTCCCCCACCTCTCTTAGCCCCCGACGTCGGCAATTGCCGGCGGCCAATAAAATCAATTTGGCTTTAATTATCATCGATCAATTAAAAATAATTATATTATAGCTCATTTATAATAATAATTATGTTATTTTTATACGCTTCTTAAAAAAATATTAGCTAAACAAATACTAATTATCAAAAAAGTTACTTATATTATCGATCAATCAAAAATAATAATATTATACTTCATTTATTATAATATTCATATTTTTCTTATACGCTTCTTAAAAAAATATTAGCTAAAAAATTACTAATTATCCAGACTTGTTTTTTTTTTTTTATCTCAAATTATCAAGTATTACTTTCTTTTCTATTGTACTAATATCTAGTTACTAAAGGTAAAATTGAAAATTAATAATTAAGTAAGCATATTTTAACATTTTAAGAATCAATTATATTTAAGGAGTACGATGATCAAAATAAATGAAAAGAATATAAAAATATTTTGAATTTATCATTACGACGCGCTATAAATTTCACATTTATTTACTTCTATTTATTTATTTTGTGCTTTATAACAATTTAAATGCGATCTATCAAAGAATTTATGTGGTGCGTAAGCAATTAGAACAAATGATAATCATTTCTATATAGGACTAATAAAGTGGCTAAACTAATGTCTTTTTTGAAAAAGTGAAAATCATTTCTACATGACTACTGCGTCTAATTTTTATCGGTTGTGATAAAATAAAGGGCAACTTTCATATATAGTAAATAAAAAATTTATATTTGTATGCTATAGCAAAGTTTGTATAACTGTGCTCCATAGCAAATATAGAAACTATATAATTCGCTATACATATACAGTTGAAGCAAACTGTATAAAATGAAGTGTATAAAACAAGAAAGAGAAAAACACTTGGGCAGAGAACTGTATAAAAACGAAGTGTATAAAACGAATTGTATTATATAAGTGTATAGAACGATTATATACAATTTGAATTTGTATAAAATGAGAAAGAGAGAAAGACAAAAGAGACTTGACAAGGAATATACAATTGAATCAAATTGTATAAAACGAGAAAGAGAGAAATTAGATACAATTTGAAAATTGTATAAAACGATAAAGACAAAAGAAACTGGGCAGGGGAGTATTTTTATTGTATAATTATAAATGTATAGGATGAAAGCATGTGTATATACAATTTTTCCTAAACTAAATTAGGATTTATATATATATATATATATATATATAGATATATATGTCAAGTGATATGCTTAAAAAAAGATATGGTAAAAGTATATATGATCCTAAAGTTTGAACTTAACAATTTGGCATTTGTTTCTAAAAATGTCAAATAGTCCATCCAAATCATTTAACAAAAATATCATGAAACACGATGAGACTATATGTACTTTTTTTCAACTCATTATACAGAATTTCATAAATATTTTCAAAAGAAACGATGGAAGAAACCCTTTGTTTTAATCTTTTTTATTAAGAAAGCAGGCACGTAAATAATATGACAAGAGCAAGAAATTGATAAATAAAAGTTCAAATTCAAACATATACAGTATATTTTAATTTTAAAATGGGCGTGGACAATTTTTATTTATGTCATATGTGATGCAAAAATAAACGGTAACAATAAAATTTCTCTGCCCAAATTATTGCAAAGAAGAAAAATAATGGAGCCGTATAAGTATTTTTTTCCTGCGTATCTATTTATGATACTTTATCTTTATATTAAAAATAAATATTTAAAAATATTTATTTATTTCTTTTTTATTATATTAAAATATTATTTTAAATTTTAAATAATTAAATCAGTCCAATATTATCCAGAAGTTGTCAAAAGCTCACTCCTAATAACCGAACATGGTAAAAGGAATACCAAAGACCAAACAACTACCAAAAAGCAGTTGAAAAAAAAAAACAAAAAAAAAACTCAGCCCCACCTGCAGGGTGTGACTTTTTTTTATATATTTTTTATCAGATATTTAATACTTATTTATTAAAAAAAATATAAGTTATTTATATATTTTTATTAAATCAATAAATTCATGACATATATTTACGCGTACCAATATAATTAAAAACAGTTATTTCATATAATTTACCTAATTCTTATAACTGTTGCTTAACGCCACGGCACTCCCTTTACTTTCTTTAAAATCTCAACCTTACGTTTCTTTTTTTTTTTTCTATTTTTTTTCTCTATATATATAAAAAAAAAAAAATAAAGTTTACTGCAATTACCATACATCTATATTACATTAACTAAATTGTCTCTATCCTTTAAACCATTTTGTATATGCTCTCTTCCTCTGAGCTTTGAATAAGCTCAACTCAGATATTTATTTTTTCTCTTCTCCATTAATACAATAACTCTGTATTGCTCCCAATAATTCACTCCCAAAAAATTATGGACTCGGAGGGAGAGAATTCTGTCTACTTGAACAGTCCGGTCAGTGCCGCCGACAACTTTTCCGACGGAGATATTCGGCGAACGACGACGTCCTCCGCAGTCCAACAAACACTTTTTCTTATTCATTCTGATGACCCCACTTTGAAAGTACAGGCGGCTAAGGAGATCCGCCGTTTAACTAAGACTTCTCAACGTTACCGACGTCATTTTTCTAACGCCGTTAAACCTCTCGTTGATATGCTTCGTTCGGAATCTTTTGAATCTAATGAAGCCGCTCTTCTTGCACTCCTTAATCTCGCTGTAAAAGATGAAGGGTATGTTTTATTTTGTTCATGTGTTGGGCTTAATTCTGATTTGCAATTTTGGGTTTGTGAGTTTTCGTGCGAGTTTTGATTTTTCAGTTTTCCGTCATTTTCTTGTTTTTTGTTTTCTACTTGTACATCCTTTTCCTTGGAATCAGTGTTTTAGTGAGGGAAGTTGATACTTTTCTTGTGTTTTGCCTTTTTCGTTAAGTTTACTTTGTTCTTTTTCCCTTCTCTGTTTGGTTGCTGGGAAAAGTAAGAGATGGTCCTATTTTTTTTTATTTCATATGTGTGACCTTAGAATTGATCTTTATTGTATTTAAAGAAATTCCACTTTCAGTGATTAACATTGAAAATTTATCTTCTTTAAAGTGCTAGTTTTCTTGTGGGGCTTCATTGAGATTCCCCTTTGTTTTCTTTTTGTTATGGAATGAGGATCCAACTGAACTTGTTGATATTTCTGGATCCGATTCTTGAAACATCGGATAAAAATTGCCTGAACAGAGTAACTGTAACATTTGATTATACTACTGTCGTTACCTCTATTTGAAGATTTATTAAAGTTAAGAGGCATATTTACTCAAAATGCTTTTCGATCGATGCTTTAAGTATCAGATTACTTAAATTTGCAGGTGGGGCTGTTCTTTTATCCACATGCTGCTTTCTTTTTTTAAAAAAAATCTTGTTTGTGAAGCCATCACATGGATTGGATTCTCTCTCTGATAAAGAAATTCTACTCTTAATTAAAATATTCTATTATACGAGGGTTGTTGATATTTTAATAGCAATAATGCATTGATCGATATAGTTTTGCAGATCACTCAAAGGGATTACTCTTTCCATAATCCTGTATGGGGAATTCCAAATTTTAATTTTAAAATGGAATGACCCTTGTAGTACTTTGGTATGCTCTAAACTGTGTTAGATTTCGGAGATTGCTTTGTATTGTTTATCGCTCTTACTCGTATTGTTCATTGTTCCAATTCTTGCGGGGAGTATACCCCATTTTGACATTTCAATTCTTAGTCGCGACCATGTTTAAAGATTCTTTCTTTTTTGAGTGTCAAGATAAAATTTCAAGTCCTTTCCTCCTTTACATTGCTTCCCGCTCTGTATCTCCAATTCCATCTGTGCAGTCCTTCTAGCTTCCATTAATTCCTTATGAGTAGACTTGTGTAACAGAATCCATAGACCGTCCTAGTTATTAAGGGCTTTTATACATCGAAGCTAAAGTCTGATTACTGTTTTTCATAATTTGGCTACTCTAATCCATTATAGTAGAGTATCATTTTAATTAGAAAAGAAGTACATTTTTATATAAAGAGGCAATCAGTTGGAAAAAAAAAACATATAAACCTAATGAAATGAGAGCCAGATGTCTTCCTTTATGTTACTGCTGGACTGCTTGTTTTTCATCAGATAGGAAAGTATAGTTACCGTCTCTGTGATCTAAGCTGACAAAATATCAGAATGTGAATTTGCCAACTTCAGGAAGTATTGTAGTGTGCCAGTATTTATCTTTGGAGCTTCAAACTTAGTTGTTTGACTATTTCATTACATTTTTCACCTACAGAAACAAGATAAATATCATAGATGCTGGTGCTCTGGAACCCATCGTTGGCTTTCTTCAATCAGAGAATGCAATTCTCCAGGATCATGCTACTGCTGCTTTGCTCACATTATCTGCTTCTCCTGCCACTAAACCCATAATTAGTGCTTCTGGTGTTTTCTCTCTGCTAGTGGAAATCATAAGGCACGGTAGTTCACAAGCCAAGGCGGATGCCGTGATGGCTCTTTCCAACCTGTCAACTTATCAAGACAATCTACTATCGATTCTGCGGGCACAACCAATTCCTTCTACTGTTTCTCTGCTTAAATCCTGTAAGAAGTCTTCAAAAACTACTGAAAGATGCACTGCTCTTATAGAATCTTTGATGTGTTATGAAGAGGGTAGGAGTTCATTGATATCTGAAGATGGTGGAGTACTTGCAGTGGTGGAAGTGCTTGAAAGTGGATCTGCTCAAAGCCGAGAACATGCTGTAGGAGCTCTCCTGACAATATGTCAGAGTGACCGCGCTAAATACCGAGAACCAATTCTCAGAGAAGGCGTGATTCCTGGGCTCCTTGAGCTGACTGTTCAAGGAACAGCCAAGTCTCGGACTAAAGCACAAACACTTTTGAGGTTGCTGAGAGACACTCCTTACCCGAGGTCTGAGCTTGAGCCTGACACATTAGAGAACATTGTATCCAGTCTCATATCTCAGATAGATTGTGAAGAGCAATCAGGAAAAGCAAAGGAGATGCTCGCTGAGATGGTACAAGTTAGCATGGAACAAAGTTTGAGACATTTACAACAAAGGGCGCTGGTATGCACTCCAGCCGATCTGTCTGTTCCTAGTTGTGTCTCCAAAATTACTTCGAAATGATAGATTTTTCCTTTGTTCCTGTATCCCTTTTCCTCTTGAAACAGGGGTTTGTGTGAGATTGGTTCTCTGTTGTTGGAAAAGCTGGATAGATACTGATAATTGGCAGTCCGGGCTCTTAGATAGGTGCCAGGTGACTGTTTAGTGGTCAATAATTCGGAAAATTATATAAGGTCTTAGAAGTATAGTTTAGGAACTTGCCACGCAGTTTATACAGCTAGTCAAAGCTTCCTTCTTGAACCATGGTTTTCGTGATTGTAATTATGTTTTAGAGCGATATGCTTGAACCACAATTCTGTACAGGAAATTTACTTTTCTATATAACGTTTATTTTAGACTTTGATGTGATTCTTGTTAAGTCTATTTCAGATAACTATATTGAGCATGTATATCTAAGTAACAGGGCTCTGTCACATCCAATCTTACATATTGATGATCAAATTGTTTGTAGTTTGTGCTTGTTATTCAAAATTTTATTGCTTTCTTGGTTTCAACCTCCTGTGTTAGCTTTAATTAGATGGTGACAGTTTATAACAAGTATATTATAAATGAAGCTTGTTTGGCTTTGTGTCAATATCTATTTGGAGTTTATAAACATTTTACAGGTGTTACTTCTTTACTAACAAGTATTATTAGATGAGTATTAGACAACTAAATTCTACCAAACACTAACTTTGCTACCTACTTTGTTTAGTGGGGAATGAGGTACTTAGTTGGGACTTTGATGGAACCACAGTCCAAAAGTTTTAAGTGTTTTTTTTTTAAACATAGCCTGCCTGCAATATTTATGAAATTTTAGGGGTTAAATTTCATTGTTTTTTTTTATTTGCTAGCATTTGTCTGTTTGCAAGTTTCATAACAAGACATAATATGCTACGAGTGACTTGAAACGTGTCAAATAATGAGAGAGATGACAAATATGTGTGCTTTAGTGGGTTATGCATTTGGTTTTTCGGTTCGATTTTATATTATTCGGTTTAGATTTTTAGTTTTTAGTTTTGAAAAAGTGTAACCCAAGCCAAACCAAAATACATTCGATTTGGTTTGATTTTTCTGTTTTTGGTTTGAATTTTATCGGTTTGATTAATCGGTTATGTAACTAAAAAAGTACAAAAGAGGTTAACTCCAACTTATAATATATATATATATATATAATTCGATTTTTTTGATTTTTCAGTTTTTATTTTTCTAAAACCGAAATCAAAACAAAAAATAAAACAAAGTAAATTATAAATTCAAAATCAAATCATAAATCCAAAAAACCAATCTAAATTAAAATTCAATTTAATTTGATTTAATTTTTTGATTTAATCTAAATAATGCACGCCCTTAGTCAAAATCCAATTAGCAAACAAAATTGCTCACACACTCATGTACATTAGAGAAAAAAAATTGTTTTTTTGCCGTTTCTTTCATAAAAAAGATAATCAGAATCATACAAGCAAACAATTTGGGAAGAAAACAGCAAACAATGAGCCGTTGAGAGCCTCAAAAATTATCGTCCAGAGTGGATGTTAACATCACTTCCCCTATTTCATCAAGTACACATTTATACGAGAGACATGTGTATTATTTAATTATTAATGATTAAGATTACATTGCATTAACTAGTATCATAATTATAGTTAAGTGAGTAAGTTTTAAAAAAACATTTTCTCTAAATTTAGTGCGAATAATTAATTCTTCACCATTTTTGATATCCATATATTTATATCATTAATATTATTTTATATTTTCATATTTAAATATTAAAATAGTTGGACATGAACTTAACAACGTTTAATTTATTTAGCTTAAAGTAGTCTTATAAAATAGGGATAATCTATCGGTAGCTCCCTAAAGTTGGAACTAACTTTCACTTAGATGCTCTAATTAGACTTTGTTCATTTTAGACACTTTATTTAAGATTTTATTATGTCATTTTGACACTTTCTTTACAATCAGCAAAAATGTATAATGTGTGTATAATGCACTCGCAAATGACGTGTAAGTATCCAATTAAATGACGATATTTGTCATTTGTGCCTAAAATCATTCTTAAATAATGAATCTTGAAAAAATTAAAATATAGCCAATGAGTCGATGACATGTGGCATTTTTTGCCCACATAATTTTTTTAAAAAAACATTTGACCAATTAACAAAAAACATTTGAACCTTCTCATTGTCTTCTCCAAAATAACACCAAACCACCATTCTCAATCATACACAGCCCTTTTATTATAGAAGCATAAAGCTAAGTCGTGGATTCACATCTTCTTAATCAATAACAAAATTGTAAAACTGAATAGAAATAATTAAAATTCAGTGAAAAAAATAAGAAAGTTATGAAGGTCAGAAGATAGAGGAAAAATCAAATCTACCTCCATATTACAATAGTAAATTCCTCCAAAAAAAGAATTTAATGACTATTGCAATATTTAAATCTTGAAATAGCTCTTTTTTAAAAATTTAAAACATTCATCATTGATGGAGTTGAGCTTGAAAATTTGAGGCTAAAAAAGGGGGAAAATAAGAAGAAAAAATAATTAAAAACTGATTGAAAAAGTTTTTCAAGCGTAATTGTCACGACCCAAAATTTACCTCAAATCAGGTCCCCCAAATCAGATTCCAAGCTCACCAACGCGTTGCCCTCGAAAAATCTCACAACTTAGCCTTTTGAATCGCCCAATTTGGAGTTGTATAGCTCAAGATATCAAGATTTCAAAGTAAGACACAAAGCTGAAAGTTGGGTTTTTATAAGGACGAATCTCTATGACATGCCTGTAAAAATTTTAAAATGACACAACAAAAACTTACTTCAGGGGTCTAAAATGACAAAGACTAATTAAGATGTCTAATTGAAAATTGACGTCAAATTTAAGAGATGATCAATGGGTTATGCCAACAAAATATTTTGCCTTTTTCTTTTATTTTCTTTGGGGCCTTTTTACAAGGAGAAACTATGCATAATTATTGCTAGGACGAATATATTTTTACTTTGTTGATAAAAAATTGATTTCCTGTCAAACAATTGAAATTAATATCTCATATATTCATTCAACTTTGATTATTCACTAAGAAAGTCTATTAGATTAGTTCCATAGAAAATTCCTTAAACTTTATTTTAATAATTTAAAAATAATTGTAACTTTGAAAAGTAATTCAACCAATTTAATTCACTTACTATGTTACAGATTTAATTGGTGGAGTTGGAGTAGGTCAATAATAACATAATTTAATGAATGTTCTATTATTGAGTTCGGAGCCTAAAAAGTGAAAAAATATTAATAAAAATTTCAAAAAAGTATATGAAAATAAGGTAAATCGCTGGCTTTGCAGCGATTTATTCAAAAATAATTTTAAAAAAAAATCATTTACAAAATTGCTGTCAAATTGTGCAAATACAGCGATTTGCCTTTAACTCCGGCAAACAAAATCACTACATCCTAAGCAATTTTATCGTTTTGGTTAAAATCAATTTTCATATCTTTTTGAAATTTTTATTAATATTTTTCACCCTTTAGGCTCCGAAATCTCTATTATTTCTTACAAAATAATTTAAAATAAAATTTTACATTTCTACAAAATCTAAGAAAAGTTTTATTCAAATTAATTGCATAACTTTCTGAATAGATTTTTGGTTAACAAAACAAAATTAACTAAAAATTACGATGACTATATTTTAATGGAATTTCATCAAAAAATTCTATAAAGAAAACCCTAAATTTCTATTCAGAATTGAGTAATCGTATTATGTCTTTGTCGTAATATAAAATTTAAAAACTAAAAAGGGTGACGGATTCACTTGTGGATTGCGATTAGCCACATGAAGGTGGATATCTTTCTAGTTTTTTTCAACCTTTATTTAAGGCACCTTAAACGCTCAATTCTCCCATAAAGGAGACTGGATCAAATTATATTAAATTACCATCAATAAGCAATTAAATAAGTTAACAACGTATATTGCATATAATTAATTAACTTTAATTAAGTGACAAAAGTATATACAAATCATCCCCATTAATTAGTAAATAATCTTTTACTATTTACTTCCTTATTATTACTATCTTAAAATGGGAATAAGAAAAAGTAAATGAAATCATGAACTAATTGAGATATTAACGGAAAATGAGATAAATACTGATTCAAACTTTCTTCACATAATACGATCCTGATAAACCGTAACAAATACAGTATATCTTTTTACTCTTTTCATCATTTTAGATTAAGGTTTGCAAAAGAGAAACAACTTGAGTGGAGGAGGAGTCTTTGATACATAGATAAATAGGGTTGGATTGGAGTTTCAATATTAATCTATAGTATAACTCCAATCCCCTATTATATCTAACTACAATTTTTTTGTTAATATAAACTCTACCCTCCAACACTCTTATCAATTACCATAATCATTATCAATTTAACCGCAAACCACACAATAAAATAAGCCTCTAATCTTATCCTATATTATCTTGTAAGTATATAATAAGTAGTATCTTACTTTCAACAATTTTTGATTAAATTGAAAGAAAAAAAAACAATGGTGTCAAATAAAGAAGATCAAATCACTCAGAATATGGAAGAAGGTAATGTCCAAACAGCCTCCAATAACAAAGTTGGATTTTGTTCATCGCCTGCGGTTGTTGTCCTCGGTCAAAAGGTACTTATAGTAAACATAGTGTTGTATGTTTAATTAATCGTAGATTTATTTGATGAATGAGTTGGATCGTGATGAGCTAATTTTTGCAGTTGATTGCGGAGGTCATAGGGACGTATTTTGTTATATTTGCGGGGTGTGGTTCAGTTGTAGTGAACAAGCTTTATGGTGGGACCATTACGTTTCCAGGGATTTCTGTGACATGGGGACTTATTGTTATGGTCATGGTTTACACGGTTGGACATATATCAGGAGCACATTTTAATCCCGCCGTCACTATTACTTTCAGCGTCTTCGGTCGCTTTCCTTGGAAAGAAGTATGTAAATTTAAATTTAATTTTATCGATCGATAATTTTATTTATTGATATTTCTAATATATAACTGAACGTGTTACAGGTACCTTTCTACATAGTAGCTCAACTAATGGGCTCGATTCTGGCTAGTGGAACTCTGTCTCTAATGTTTGATGTAACTCCAGAAGCTTATTTTGGTACTGTTCCAGTTGGGTCTGATGTCCAATCACTTGCTGCTGAAATCGTCATTTCTTTCCTTCTCATGTTCGTCATTTCTGGCGTTGGTACAGATGAACGAGCGGTAATGATATATATTACGTGTGAAATCAGTCATTAATACTTACATCACGGTTAATTGATACTTTGTGTTACGTTTGCAGATTGGACATATAGCTGGAATAGCTGTGGGAATGACCATAACCTTGAACGTTTTTGTAGTAGGGTATGCTAATTATTTCACTTTTTTTAAAAAAATATCAAATTAACCTCAAAAACCTAATCAAATTGAAAATGCAGGCCAATTTCAGGAGCATCAATGAATCCCGCCAGAAGTATTGGTCCAGCAATAGTGAGACATACTTACAAAGGTCTATGGGTATATATTGTTGGTCCAATCGTTGGAACCCTAGCCGGAGCGTTCATGTACAATTTGATTCGAGCCACGGACAAACCACTCAATGAGCTCACCAAAAGTGTATCGTCTCTTCGTAGTTAAGAGCAAATCAAATATATTTAACCTACTTTTTAGCGTCCCACTTATATATTAGATATTTCATTGATCACTAGGCCATCAACAATACAATAATTTTCACATTTTTGAGATATTTTTTTGCTGCAATTTCTTTGTAGTTGCATCCCAAATTTCATTTTTGATCTCATATATATTACAATTCTTTGATAAGTAAATCAATGATCTGATATCCTAGATCTGTTGGTGGAGACGGTTGAAAAACAGATGTATATATTTTTTTAATTATCGTAGAAGAATAAAGGTAGGTATATGTCATTCCAATTTATTAATGTTTCAACTTGGAAATAGTTCGTTAATCTTATACTCTTTCAGTCCGGTATTATTTGTCTTTGACTAATTTTCAAAGTTAAATGGAAAAATGGTCTGATGTACCCCTCAACTTTGTCATTTGGAGCTGATATACCTCTCGTTATAAAAATGGCTCATATACGCCCTTACCGTTATACAAACGGCTCACATATATACCTCTGCCGTTACAAAATGGCTCACATATACCCTTCATTTAACGGAAGTTAAAAAAATTAGTTTTAAATTTATATTTATTACTTCTAATTTTTTTAAAAAAAATATTTAGGGGTATATATGATTCTTCTATCAAAGTTCAAGGTATATTTTAATTTTTTTTATGCATAAATTATTTTTTGACTTCTTTTATAATAATTATTTGAGTTTCTTATTCTTATTTTGTTTTTTTCTTTCATTCCTTAGTTTAAAGAAAAAAATTAAACTATTTTTTTGTGTGTATTGTAATTTAATTTCGTATCCGATGAAAAAATTTGGTCATCTATAAAATAAGTTTTACAAAAATATTAGTGAAACATAAATAAATTTGATTATCAAAATAATAATTATAAATTAGTCATTGAAACACAAAAAAAGTCAAAAAAATATGTTGGATGATGATTAAATTTACTCATATGGGATTAAATTTTTTAGAAAAAAATAATAAAAATTTAGATTAAAATTTTTTTTCATTCCTGATAGAGAAAAAGGGTATATGTGAGTCATTTGTTTACAAGTAAGGGTATATATGAGTCATGACATTTATTTACAAGTAAGGGTATATATGAGCCATGACAAAGTTGAGGGGTATATCAGACCATTTTCCCAAGTTAAATTAGATCACATTAATTTGATATTTTAAACAAAAGAATTTACATATTCTAAAACTATATGAAAAGTCTATAAATTGCAATTTTTTACATATTAATATGATGAAAAATTCATTTTAAAATGTTAGTCAAAATTTTTGTAATTTAACTCTAAAATGAATATCATGACAAATAATACCGAACGAAGAGCTATATGTTCTTTTAATTCTCTCTTGAAATATTATGTTCCGACTTGTGAAATGCTATTGATCATTTCCATTCGAGTTATCAAAAAGACTCGGCCCAAAAAACTAGCAGGTCAAGGAATTTCTATAGTTCTTAAATTACACTCTATAGTTCTTAAATGATTTGTGTAAAGCTATTGATCATCTCCATTATAATTGTTAAAAAGACCCGGCCCAAAAGCCTCGCGGGCAATTTCTATACTTCTTAAAGAAGCAGATCTAAAAATAGGTTTATAATTATATATTTATCGAATATAGTTCTTTAGCTATTTAAGAAGTTATCAAATTTGATCTCTTAACCATATAATTATCATTTTAGTCACTTAGCTGTGAATTTACTAGTTTTAATTTTTTAAGTATTCAAAATTTATCAGATTTGGTCTATGATTATTTTTTATACCAATAGTTTAGAGTTATATTAACATAACTCATACGTCCAAGAAATAAATTTTTTTAACCCATTTTACTGTTCCCACTATTTTTTCTTCAAATTACTTGTAAGAAAGGAATCTTGACCTCATATGATTTAAAATAAAATTCCTGATTCTTATTCCATCGATAATGAAATAAAATACATTATTGTTGCTAACGACTTGAAAAAATGTTAAATTTATTGTAAAAAGAAAAAAGTCATTGCTTATTAGGTGTAGAGAGATATTTATTTATATTTAATAAAAATGAATTTCTGGCAGTTTTTTACTTATATATTTTGACTCCAAAAACAGTGTACTCCAATGACTTTATTGAAGGGAGTATATTTAATTTTTTAAAATTTGAAATTTACAAAAACGTAGATTTGCAAACTTTTTTAGATTTGTTTTGTTTTGAAATAGATTAATTCTATTATTTTCTTTATTTTATTTTACGTAAAGAAATTTGAATAATAAGATCAAATCTTTTTTTTATCTTATTTTTTTTAAATGATGAGTATGAATTGTAAACCGCTAAAGAAGGGAAACTTTATTTAAAATTGTTAAGACTAAGTTAAATATTTAATTTCACAAAGTCATGAGTTATGTTTCTATAATCCTACGATATTTGTATAAGAAAATAGACAGAGATTAAATCTGATAAATTTTTGAATATTTTAAAAAGATTAAAATCAATAAGTTTATATTCAAGTGATCGAACTCGATAATATCTGAAATAGTTAAAAACTAAATCCGATAAGTATATAATCAAACGATCATTTTAAATCTATTAAGGAATCATTTGCGACATTTTCAACTATTTTTTGTTACTATTCATAAATAAAGATGCTTTTAGCTTTTATTTTTGGCAAACTTTTACATAAAAATAGCCTAATTACTCACCATAACTATGGGCGCATAAAACCGAATTAAATCGCAAATCGAAAAAAAAAACCCGACTAGTGATTTGGTTTGACTTGGTTTGGTGTTGGAAAAAAATCCGACTATATTTGGGTTTGTTTGGTTTCAACTAAAAAAATCAACCCGACATTGTATATATAATTTTAAAATTTTATTTTATACGTAAAAATACTTATTTTGATATAATTTTTAAATACTCCTTATACTTTTTCATAGTTTTTATCTTTTAATATATTTATTTCATGTTTGGAAGTTATAATTTTTAATGATCCAATAAAGATTATAGTCCATATATGTTGGTAATTATAATAAAATTTAAATAGAAATTAAATTAATACTAATGCAAAAAGGAAATCAAATCAACACTAAGAATGACAATAATATTGAATATTTATTTTTTAATTTTACATAGATTTAGACAATTAAAATACATGATCTAATTTTACTTTCTTTTAATATTTAGTCATGTAACTAATACTTACTCAACTTATTTTAGCATGATTTAGTACTTTAAATTATGATCAATTTCACTATGACTTATTAATTTGCAATACTTTTTTACGTGATTTTTTTATTATTTTTTTGTTGTTGGATATTTTAGTGTCATTAATCATATCATATTTTTTGTTATTTTTTTGGGAAATAACTAAGATAGTTGCATTTTGATAAAGTTAAAGAAAATATTTGAAGTACAAGTAAATTATATATTTGTATGAAAATTTTATCGAAAAAATCCGAAAATCCGAAAAAAATCGAAGTTGAAAAACTCGAATTTTATTGATTTGGTTTGGTTTATAAATTCAAAAATCTCACACAAATGGTTTGGTTTGATTTTTGAAAAACCCGAACCAAACCTGTCATGTACACCCCTAACCATAACTTTAGTTTGATGATTACAATTCGTAGCTACATGTTATAGAGAGGAAAGAAGGAGCGGGACTGGGAGAGAGGCGAGAGAAGTCCAAAGCGTGGGAGAGAGGTGAATTATATATATATATATCAATTAGATAATTGTATATTATAATATGTATTTGTATATTCTGGCGAATCATACATGGAAAAATTACATAAATTAATACATTTTAAAAAATAATTACTGATTTAACAATATTTTTTTGTTTATTACCATTTATAGCAATACTGTGATAAATCTGTAATATGTATTAAAATTGAATTATTGTGCAATATATTTGAATTATAATTGTTTTTGAAATATATTGTGTTTGTTTGGTAAAAAATGGTCACATTGTATTATAAATGTATTAAAATGTGTGATAAATGTGTTACCCATCATTAAAAATTGTATTTATGTGAATAATAAATTATTCTTTGTAATATGTATTAAAATTGTATTATAAATGAATTAAAAGTGATAAAGTAAAAAAAATGTTATTGCCATAAATGGTAAATATTGTTTTGTTATAGCACATTTATGTAAGTTTTTCATTATACATTTACAAACGTGGTTAATTATACAAACTCGAAGTCATTTCACGTAATTAATAGATAATGTTAGTAGCAAGTGCTTATTATAGCAAGTGCTTATTATAGCTACGATGAGTAACTAAATAGTATAAATTTACTTAATCGCATAATTTTCTCATTTATTTTTTTACCTAAATCCAAATCATCGCCCTACACTATTTATAAAAAGATTATTTCAATCTGCCCCGCCACGCATATCATTAGTCCCACACTCCCGCTCTATTGCTAGTTCTTTAAGTTTATGATTTTATTAAATAGTTTTATCAGATATTTTAAATGAAATATAGTAAAAAAAAAAGAAACTACAGTTATTTGCCAAAATAGCACGAGGGTACTTAAGGGCCCGTTTGGCCATAAATTTTGCAAGTAAAACTTGGGAAAAAACTTGGCAAATTTTGTTTGTCCATACACTTTTTTATTATTTGGCAAAGTCTTTTGGCAAATTTTCCAAATTCCCAAATACTAGAAAAAACTAGTATTTGGGCCAAATTTCATTATTTGGAAAGTTTTAGAAATTCAATTTTTTACCCTTAACTTTTTATTTTACAAAAATAATATATTTATTGACACCAACCAATTCAATTAGCACAATGTTTCCTTCTACATGCATTCTTTTGATTTCATACATTCCTTTGTTACAGTTAGTCTTAATGAACTAGCTACTAAATAAAACATGAATTGCATTTATTTTATTTTGGTAGATAAATATCACGTTGTTGATACTGGTCTACGGAACACAAGAGGATTTTTAGCTCCATTCAAAGGAATGCGCTATCATTTGCAGGACTACCGAGGAAGTGAAAGAGAGCCTAAGAATGGAAAAGAGCTATTTAACTATAGACATGCTTCTCTACGCAATGTATTTGAAAGAACTTTTGGTGCGTGGAAAAGTAGATTTAGAATACTAAGACAAAGCATGAACAACTATGAATGTTACATGCAAGTGAAAATAGTAATTGTTTGCGCTGTATTGCATAATTTTTTACGTGAACACCAAAGTAGTGATGAAATATTAAATGAATATGAAAATGATGATATGGTTGTTGATGAAAGTGACGAACTATTGGCTCAGGGTAACAACATCGCTTCATCTTCTCGATCATCTGATTCGGAAATGCAAGCTCATCGAGAAGAGATTGTTCATAAAATGTGGAAAGATTATATTAAAGAACAGGTTGAACTATTTCAGATGATAAAGCATAGGTTCTTCAGTGATTGCAATATTTATTTCCTTTTGTTTTCTTCTCTTTTTCTTTACCGAATTTATATTAGTTGTATTTTCATTATCATGATTTGTACCAAGACCTTTTCACTATACGAATATTTACTGTAATGATTCTTGTTGATTTGTTGCGGAAGTCATAAATCTTGTTACGTGAGATTTCTATTGTGCTATGTAATACAAATTTATGGTTAGTTTGATAGTTTTAAAACTTATGGGTATAAATCATATTTTTTTAAAAAATGAAATATGTTTCTCAAATTCTATGGCCAAACACATGGTAAAATTTCACCCAAATTTTCATCCAAATAATATTTGCCAAAAATATTTGAATATGTATGGCCAAACGCTAGCTAAGTGTAGCTGGAGATCATTACACAAAGACCGTTACCGTTTCTTGATTACGGATTACCATATACAGATAACGGGATTTAGCCCACGTGAAGAAAACAAAAGCAGAGGGTTTTTTTGGTAATTGGATATTCTGTAAAAGCATCGGAGGAAGAAAGACGAATGACTGAATAAAGCACTTGTCAGATTGTCAGCGCCAATTCAACTACGCACTCGCCGCCGATCTTCTAATACTCGTTGAAAACAACATCCTTAATCCTCACCGGAATATTCTCTCCCCTTCCATCGGAGTCGGCAACATATCTTTGCATCATAACTAGCATTCTCGGACTTCGTCTTTGCGTCTTTGATACTCCGACAGGGAAATTAGGGTTTCGTAATGGGCGATTCGCTGGAGAGGTTAGGATCCGAGGAAGCATTGGGACCTGAATCGAGTATAATGAAGGAGGAATTGTCTATGGATATAGATCCTCCGTTCAAGGAGAGTCTCGCTACCACAGAAGATTGGCGAAAGGCTCTTGACAAGGTAGTTCCCGCCGTTGTCGTTCTCCGGACCAATGCTTGCCGAGCATTTGACACCGAGGCTGCTGGTGCAAGTTATGCTACGGGCTTCGTCGTTGATAAGCGTCGCGGGATTATACTTACAAATCGGCATGTTGTAAAACCTGGTGAATAACAAGCATTAATTTGTTTTTAGTAACTCAACAAGTCGGCAAATTAAATATATATCTTTTCAAGTTCAATTCTTTGTTTGATAGAACTGCTGTTTGTTATTTGCTTCGCAGGACCCGTGGTGGCTGAAGCTATGTTTGTGAACCGTGAAGAGATACCTATCTATCCCATTTATAGAGACCCTGTGAGTTCATTTTCATGCTCGTTTTGCTATCTTTTCAGTTTTATATTCCTCGTCTCAATATATAATCCAAGTCTTTTCATTTTTGAGATGTTCCTCAATACTTCCACTAACAAAATAACTGTGTACAATTTACACATTTTTCAAGATGCCAATGATTGAATTATTTAGATTTTAAACTTCAATGTCAGTTATTACACATTTTTTAATAACAATGGATTAAATTCATCTTGTTAATTGAAAATGAGGTAACTTTCAACAATTCTCAGTAATTGTCTCTGTATATTTTTTAGTTGGATCCCAGCATTCACTCCTTTACTTTTATTCGGGTCCCTTGAAATTATATGAAAGCAATGATGGTTCAGACACTTTACTCGTGCCTATTTCAGGTACTGACACCCACATCCACATCTGTTTAGCAAATGATAAGTCATAACTCCTCCTTCCACTACCCAATCCAGTAGTATTCTAAAGATCTCCATAACAAATAGAAACACTTAGTGATTCTCCCACAGTTTCATTTTATTAGGCTATATTTGACTGGAGACAGAAGAAAGAACAACTTCTACCACATACCAAAGTTACTGTTAGAACTTATAGCCTTTAACATGCCTTGACAATTTTTATGACTATAAGCGCATGCCATTATGGGTAACATGGGAAGTTTAGTAGTTGAGAGTTTCCACATCTAAATATGTGTCATTCTTTATAAAAAAAATAGAAGTTTAAGTGTACCATACAAAATGAAGCAGAAGAAATATGTCTGTGTTGAACTCCTATTTGTGGCTATACATAGGTTTATAGGGACATCAAGAATTGGTGAAGAATACTTGACAATATACTTATTTATTTTGTCATGAGTGAAACTTATTGCTTGCCTTTTAGGTTCATGACTTCGGATTCTTCCGTTATGATCCTGCTGCAATACAATTTTTGAGCTATGACGAGATTCCCCTTGCTCCGGAGGATGCTTGTGTAGGACTAGAGATCAGGGTTGTTGGTAATGACAGTGGAGAGAAGGTATGTGGATGAGATTTTATTTATTGCCTTACCTTGCTTTATGAATGATGTATCCACAAGCGGAACACTTTTTACATGAAAGGACCTTTTTATATTATTATTCTACTGAACTTGTCATATTCAGTTCAGTCACATTATGACTAATGTTTCCTGTAATTGATCAGAAGGGAATGAAATGAAACTTTTCTTACTCGTTATAGCATCATCAAAGAATCAGTAAATTGGTTAGAACTTTCTGGAATGAGTGTTCCGACTCTTAGTAACTTTGATGGAGGTGGCGTACCTGTCGAAAAATGCCCATGATGGAGGCATTATGACTCGAGAAAAACTTTGGAGGCCTGATATCACTTAAAACGTGTAGAGGGGATGCATAACTCTTTGATGTGTAATCTGTTTGTAAACTATGCTTTTGATTGTTGAATGCTGACATATGGCTGTCTTTCCTTTCGTTGCATCCTTTTGATTGTTTTCGAGGGGCTATATTTTCTTAAGAAATTTTCGTATCCTATTTCTCTTTGCTTTAATCTGGATTTATGCAGGTATCTATTTTAGCTGGAACCCTTGCTCGACTTGACAGAGATGCTCCGCATTATAAAAAGTATGTCGTGGTCTACCTAAAATGTTGTTGTTATTGTTGTTGTTGTCATGGTCTACCTAAAATGTTCATCACCCTGGAGATTTCATGTATTCCCCTTAATGATATGGCCATAAGAATCTCATTAAGTGTTTGACATTCTTTCAGCATTTCTTTATTAAGTTTCAGGAACTTATAAACATGCCTCTGTATACATACTGTGCTTCTTTTTTGATGGTCTACTATCTCTTTCATCAGAGTGGGTTTTGCTTTGTGTAGCCAATTGGAAAGATTTTCCTATTGATGAGCTATTTAGTTCTGATATGTGATGAAGCTGATTATTAACATTAAATTCTTACTTATTTGAGTGCTAAGAACAAATTGTTGGCTGCTGCTGTTTTAAGGTGTTGCTTTTCCTCTTATTGGTTTTGGGTGTAATGATTATGTCACATTAGCATTATCCTACCTCAAAATCAATGTAATGTAGACTGTTGCTTGTGTTATTGGCTTATTGCATGTCGGGAACTTCCTTACTGTCCAAATACAATGAGCTAATTAAAGCTTTAGGATTTTAAAATGATCTTGTTTTGATGTCATAAAAAAATATCTTGTTTTATAGGAACTTCATTTGTCGTTTGTATAGGAAGTCATGTTTTTAGTGTTATGGTGAATGTCCTGTGAATGATTTTCATCATGAATGATTTTCTGATGAAGTCATTTCCGTGGTGTTTGTGCCGTAATCCACTTTGTTTTTTGTATTTCAAATGCTTGGTAGCACAACGTGTTCCTTTTGATAACTCCAATTTTTGGTGCAGGGATGGATACAATGACTTCAACACGTTCTACATGCAAGTAAGTGGATTCTGTAATAGAAAATTTTGAGCTTTTTTAGCCCTCATAATTGATAAATCAGTTCCATTTGTTTGTTCAGAGTGCACTATATCATATATATGACAAACATGTAACTTGCCAAGAATAAATGGCTTAGAACACTAAAGGAGCATGCACGGACAAAATTCTATGATAATATGTCTGTAAGAAGGGGGTTCTAATACAAAAGTTATTCATAGACTAGTGGTTGCTAATAGGAAGATAAACCTTCTTGCATCAATGTAGACAGTGGACACAATGTATGATGGCTAGGATGTTATGGGGACTAGTGGAAATTTATACTCAAATACACGAGGATAGCTGAAGGATAACCTTTTCTTTGGGGTGGGGGTGGGGGGGGGTGGGTAAAGAAAATAAATAAAAATGTTCCCTCTACTCTGTGGATCCACCTCATCTGTATGGTAAAAGCTGTTATAGAGGGAAATAGAAGGTGATTTATTTTAGGTCATCAACACTTCTACCCCAACTTTTCAGGACTATAGTTATTGAATTACTTTTGTGTTCTTTGCCAACAGGCTGCTTCTGGGACAAAAGGTGGTTCAAGTGGCTCCCCTGTAATAAATTGGCAAGGGAGAGCTGTCGCTTTGAATGCTGGAAGCAAGTCATCAAGTGCTTCTGCATTTTTCTTGCCATTAGAACGAGTACATTCTTTGATCTCTTTGTTAAAGACCTCTCTATGCTCTATTTCTGAACTGTGAGGAGTGTGCATTTGACAGTTGACTCTTAGTTAAACTTGAATTTTCTTACTTAAACTAGTGAGAAGTATTGTCAGAGACTATTGTTTCCCAACAACAATATAGCATTGCAAAAGTCTTTATTGACTTCTGAATGGGAAAACAGTAAATATTTTATATTTCTCTGGAATTGGTTATTTTCATTTTGATTTCTTTTCTGCCTGTTCCTAAGTCAGAGACTATTGGAAACTATATCATTTATTTGATCAGTTTTTTTAACATTCTATATGCAATTACTATGTGATAATAGTCTTTTTCCTTTTATGATTAACTTCTTACAAGAAAACGGGAGTACAGATGGTTACAAGCTTTCCATATTCTGTGTGTTTGTCTATCTTATTTTCCTAGTGAAAAGGGTTAATGTTTGATTCTGTCTTTCCTTCTCAAATCTTTAATTGCCTTGATGAGTCATGTTGGTTCCTTATTTGCTGGCATTGAACATTTTCTGTTTCCCGGAATCTTTTGCCCTCAAACCCGGATTGCTGGTTAAGGTCTGAACTTTCTCTGTTATTAAGGAAATCACTTAGTATTAATTAACGGACACACAAACACTTGTATAATTTTCTTTTAGGAAGTAAGATGTTGTATTTGAAAGGCATCAAGGAGATGCAAATTACATACACAAAAACATGGTTAACTCCTGCGAACAAAAACCACAAACACCTGTATAATTATTATTGTGTTTATAGGTTGCCACTTATATAATTATTATTGTGTTTATAGGTTGTCAGGGCACTGGAATTCTTACAGGAAGGATTGAATCTTACCACAAATAAATGGGAGGCTGTTACTATTCCTCGTGGTACGCTTCAGGTTTGTTAGCTCTGCTTCTCTCCATTATGGTACCTTTTTAAACTTTATTTCCCTGTGAAGTGATAGCTCTTTCAACTTTGTTTATTGTGAGATTCACATCTAGTTTTTTTTGAAACTGGTTGCTGTATCTATATATCAAATGAACAAAGCAGTACATGGGTCGTACTGAAACCTTATTTACATAAGGACTCTCAAGTTCTACTGCAGATTGGATCTAAAACATCATCAATAGAAACAATATCACTTGATTGAGCTCTTGCACATGATTGAGGTTTTACCATGTTGCGCACCCAAAGGGTAGAGGCTGCAGGTTCCTTTGATATCTGAAAAAGACAGTATATTTGAGTAAATCTGATTACACCAAAAACACAAAAGCTAGATGAAGTTCAAACTTGTTCTTTTGCACTTCATCCTCAACATTCTCAAAACATCTAGAATTTCTTGCCTTCCAGATTGTCCACCATGGTGGATGGTAGTACATTAGATTGTGTTTGCATGTTAAATTGTACAGGAGTCCTCTGAGATGATCTTAATGGGTTTTATTCTGTAAAGGTTCATGTCCTTTTTGAGTTAGTCTCTCTCTTTGGCTGACCACTATTCTGCATCTGCATCCTGTGACATGTAGCTTACTTGAATATAAAACTACAGTAGTTTATAAGAGACAGAAGTAGAGACGAGGAACTTCTCTCTAATCTCATATATATCTTCTTTGCACAAGCTTCTTTAATCCCGAAAACAGACATTAATTATGTGTATTAAGGAGCATGCCATTTCAAATCAAAGAGAAAACAGGATAGGTCAAGCTAGGAAACACATAATTTCATAAGTTTACTTGGTTAATGGTATATATGTTTTTCATATAGGTAACTTTTCTCCACAAAGGATATGATGAAACTCGCCGGCTTGGCCTCCTTAGTGCCACAGAGCAGGTAAGCACCAAAATATATTGTTACAAGCTTTATTACTAATATAATGATACATAATCTTTTGAAGTTTTACTTGAATAGTTGGTGCGCAATTCCTCTCCACCCAGTGAGACTGGAATGCTTGTCGTTGATTCTGTGGTAAGTGCACTTCTTTCGAGTGTCCTGACACAGTATACTATATTTCTATGTATCAACACTTAATTTTCTCTCTGTTACTATATTTCTATGTATCAACACTTAATTTTCTCTCTGTTATTGTTGCAGGTACCTGGTGGCCCAGCTCACAATCATTTGGAGCCTGGTGATGTGCTTATTCGTATGAATGGGGAGGTTAGTCTGGCTTTGTTGTTGTAGGGAACTTAAATTGATGGTTTTGATGTCCTCATTGTGCTCTGATTCTCTGCATTACTTATTGGAACTTTGATTAAATACATCTATTTGGCTCATACCTTGGGCTCATCGTCCGCTCTCTTTCCTCTATCACTGCATCTAGATTCTGCAGAACTACTTCAATTTTCAAGAACCAGCCATTGGACCAGGTTGAATGAGGGGCCTAATTTAACAAAGTCAAGTACTTGTCTATCCTTCCCCTTGACGGTGTGTTACATGGGCAAAAGATAGTCCTAGTTCTCCAATTTTTTCCTCAGACCAAGATGAATACATAAACTTAACATTGCTGGCAATTGCTTCTTTATATGAATGATGGTTCGTAGAACTGATTTCCTTCCATAATCTTCATTCAGGTGATTACTCAGTTCCTGAAGATGGAGACTTTACTTGATGACAGTGTTGGGCAGAAAGTTGAGCTTCAAATAGAAAGGGGTGGAACCCCTATGACTGTGGAACTATTGGTGAGTGTTCCTTGAATCTTGAAATTTCGGTGATCTCTAGAAGAGAAGGTTATATTCTTACATCATAGTTATCAAAAATGATTTGGATTTCGATTCATCTCAATTAGCCTTTGGGTTGGTTTTAGCATGATTTGTTAATTTTCTCAGGTACCTATATACTTCCATGATTCTTGCTAGGGAGATGTTGTCATTGATGCATGTATATTCCAGCAGTCTTTTACAACTCTTGGTACTCTGTTAATAAACCTTTACCTTATCAAAACAAACAAAAACTTGTATGATGCTTAATGTAGGCGAGATCTCGGTCAACAAATTTGTGATTTAAATGGAAGAGAAGACAAGAGTTTGAGAGAGAACTCAGCTTGAGTATTTACACAAGCTATTGGGGTTTCAATAGCTAAGATACATGTCCTAAAAAGGAGAGGAAATCAATACCAAATCAATATCAAATCAAACTAGAGTAAATCTAGGAGTAAAACAAGCTACTTACTATATTTACCCATATGCTATAGAATATTCCTAGGATTCTAACAATCTCATTGGATCATAATTATTGTGATATGTGTTGCTTATCGAAATGGCCTATCACATTTCCTATCCTTGATAATACACGAGATAATTATACCAATGCTTATCTAGAGTCCAATTTTTCTAGACATTGTGGACAGATGAGTTACCAATAGCCCAGAACAGCAATAACAGTCCGAACTATACCTATAGGTAATGTTTTTAATTTTGTTCTTCTCTTGTTGTTTTGTCATATTTTTCCATACTACCAGTAGACAAGAATTTGTAAATAGTAATGGTAAATGAAGAAGATACAAAAGTTTCCCACTCATAATTGACGTGTTCCCACTTAACCTTACCTGTGGTAATTTTGCTTTGTCACAAAATTCAGTTGCAAAGTGGCATATTATCTTTTAGCTATGGTGGAGGTCTTAGTTGATCCATGATTTATCATTTATGTTTCATCTTTTGATCCCTTTCGTTTTGTTTAGAAATCTTTGATCAATTTCGGTTCTCTCTTTCAGTGTAATCCCCGACCGGTTTTCTATTTGAGAACTTTAGTGCCCATTTTTTCAAGTAGTAACTAAATTTTATTAGAAGAAATGGTTAAAGCTGTCAATAAGACTCATCTGCTCGTGCATCCTTCAGGTTCAGGATTTGCATTCAATTACTCCTGACCGCTTCTTGGAAGTCAGTGGTGCAGTTATTCATCCCCTATCTTATCAACAGGTTTGCAAGATTCTGCCGCTAGTGCTTTACAATTTTTAATGTGTATTTAGCAACATTGGTTATCTTTTAATCCTTTTAAAATGAGTTCTGATCATCATACTCATTCTTTTGTCAAATGAACTTATAACCAGTCAGTAGGGAAGAATTGGTGTTAAGACGCTATGTTTTGTCACTTTTCCCCTATTTACTTGCTAATAGGTTTGTTTGAGAAGGAAATTTAGCAGTCTGCTTCTGGTCATGTGAGATATTCTTCATACTCAAATGTTCTCTTTCTGGAAGACAATGCGTCTATATGTGTAGAAGTGGAAAGTGGATTTTATCTGTTTCATCCATGCTTTTCTGGTTGTCTTTAGTTTTGCTGCTTATATGAGCATAACAAGCTTAGGAGGGTTTGAATGTAGGCACAATAGAAGCAACCCCCCCCCCCCCCACACACACACACCTTTTTCTTTTTGGGTATGTACATGCTATGCCTGGGTGCTTGTATTAAGGCGTCTGATAGTTGAAAAGTAACACGTGCCTAGAGTACCATTTGACTTTGATGGTTCAGGGCTTTTGCAATCTGTCAGGTTCTTTTGGTTGACAATTTCGTTTAAATAGTTCTCTAACTTCTCCATTGATTTTGAAGGAAATTGAGTGCAAGCAAACTTTTTTGGTTTACTTTTTAGCTACTTGAGCCTTTTTATAAATGTCCTGTTGCGCAACTTGCAATTCCCGAGCGAGGAAATACTTTTTTCCCATCTTTGCATATTAGTGCCCATACTTTATGTGGGATAGAGTTCTGGTTGTCTTCCCGCATAAAGAGGTTTCCCTATACTTCAGCTTTAGTCATGTAGTTTGTATTTGAACTTTTAAGTGAATACCTTTGTTTTGCACATTTGACTCATTGATATTTTGTCTCTTATCTGCTGAGTATGATTGAAGCTCATGTTTCTGCTTTATTGTCTCTCTCTCCTCTTTTAATGCAGGCTCGAAATTTCCGCTTTCACTGTGGTCTTGTCTACGTGGCAGAAACAGGGTCTGTACATCTTATTTCCTTGTTTAGATAATTGCTGTGCTGCAGTTATTGGCTTGTGTTATTTTGCTTTACCTAACAGTTTGTATTCGAAAGTGTTTCTTGTTTAAGTTTAAAATTCCGTTGATGCTATCTTTAGGAGTATTTTACTGGAAAAAGAATGTTTGACATTTATAAATTTCTTTGGTATTGTAGATATATGCTATTTAGAGCAGGAGTTCCTCGCCATGCCATCATTAAAAAATTTGCCGGAGAAGATATATCGACCCTTGAAGAATTAATTTCTGCTTTATCTAAGTTGTCTAGGAGTGCAAGAGTACCATTGGAGTATATAAGCTACAATGATCGTCACCGGAAAAAGGTATTATTTTCTGTACACGTGCTTTGATATCTTTCAGAAAACAATTATTGCCTCTTTTTATTCACCTGTATATGTAGTTCTTGCTCTCAACTGCCATTCCCCTCTGTTTATTGGCAAATCATGATGATTTTTTTCCATCTACTTCTAAATTGGTATCAGATTCACAAATACCGACTTCTGTTGGCTTTACTATTTCTGCGTAAACCACGGTAAAAAACTACGAATCCTAGTGGGTCTACAGTCGGCTACCACTTATGTCTCAGAGCAGGAGTTTATCTTGTTTTGAGAGCGGCGTCATATCAGAAGGAAAATTTAGTAACATGTCAACTTTTGTTGTTACCCAAAGTTTGGGATCATGGCAAGAGCACTTGAATCTGTGTATCGATTTTAGGATTTATCTTAAGGGTTTTTGATTTTATCAGAAGAATTGTATGTTTGATGTGGTGTATGATATAGGTGATCACAAATTTCACCTGCATGTAAACATTGTCAGTCTTGTGATTTAGTCTTCTGGTGTAGTTAACTATTTGAACGTCAAGCCTAGTAACGCGATAAGTTGTGAAGGTGTAGTAGTCAGAAACATATATTCACAGAAACCCCAAAGAATGAGAAGTGTATGTGGTTTTTGCAGATATTATGGATGTTAACTTGACTCTTCTTGTTGGTAGATATAGAATTGTCTTTGGCGCTTTTATCATCTCTTTGTACCAAGGCCTTCTCATAGAAACTTATTTTTGCTGCAGTCTGTACTGGTCACAATTGACCGCCATGAATGGTATGCACCTCCTCAGATATATAAACGCGATGACAGCTCTGGTTTATGGACTGTTAAACTTGCCTTGCCACCTGAGTCTCCACTTTTATTCTCTGGCATTCATCCAGGCAAACAAGATTTGTCAAATCATAGTGTTTCTTCTTGTGCTACTGAGGTTAGTGCAATGGATCTTAGGCCTCAACAAGTCAGCCAAGAATCAATTGATGGAGTTACCAAAACGGAGATTAGTTGTGACAACGTTACAGTGGGACTAAACAGTCAGGATGATTCTGATGCTGGAACTAAGAAACGGAGGGTGGAAGAAAACTTATCTGCGGATGGTGATGTAATAATTGGCCGCTCTTTAAATGGACATAGAGAGGAAAGGTTTGATGAATCTGGGGCTGTGGAGGATCAAGGTGCTGCACCTGTGGCTAATAATGCCTCTGTTGCTGAGCGTGCAATAGAGCCTACTCTTGTTATGTTCGAGGTAACTTGTTTTCACCTATGCTTGTTTCTTGTGTTACTGGCATTACTGAAGTGGGATCTTAAGCAGTTTGACATAAAAAACATTGGTCTATAGGGGTTATTGGGTTACCAGTATTTAGATTTAACCCCTTTCATTAAACCATGCTTTGATTATTAGGTGTTTGGTTCCTTTCTTTTTGCTTCTGCATATTCAGCCTCCGCTGTAGTAATGCACTAAGGGTGTATTATTTTTATTTGATCCACATGCAATAGCAATAAACGTGTAATATCCAAAGATTTCGATTACTCATTTAGTTTCTGATAATGATGAATCAAACATCTGAAAGCAAATTCAGATTTACTCGTGCACTATATCGTATAAGAATCTCAACATTGTAATGTATGTACAACTTTTTTGCAAACCAAACATCCCTTTCTCCTTTTCTCTCCGTGGGTAATTGGCGGTAGATTCTATCATCTAAGTACTTTTCAAAGAAAAAGAGAATGTGGTTTTATGCTCTATCTGTAGGTTTTTGTTTCTAGGAGCTTCCCCTAGTTTCTTTATACTGTTTTCAGCATCTTCTTGATGCCAGTTATATATCAATCACTTCATCAAAAAGAGAGAGAAGATTTTATCATTCCAAGCACAATAGTAACTGCCTAAGTTGCGCGGACTCGGATGCGGGTATCCGAGGGTCAGATTCGGCAAAATCTAAATTTTAAGATTCGAGGGTACGGATCCAAATATGGATACGGGTGCTGGGATTTGGTTAAAAATAGAAAATTATAAAATAAAGCTATAAAGATATTCTAAATTATTATGATCTTCTAGGTTGTCTCTCCCAAGACCCTCAAATTCTTCTTTCAAGCTCTTTGGTTCTCCCTCTCAAAAAAGACAGAGAAAGTCATTCAAGACCTTCCACCAACTCTGGCTTGAAACATGAAACAACGAATATTGACCTAGAGGAAAAGCTAAAAAAGAGACAAAAAGGACTATAATATTGAAGGTATGCCATTCCATATTGTTTTATCAAAATCTCAAATTTCCCCCAAATTTGTCCATGCACTCTGGTCAAAGTATCCGATGTGGGTTGATCAAATCCCTCACCTATCCTGCATCTGCACCCATCTCGTGTCGACACGGGTGCTGCAACAAAAATGAAGTGTCCGCACAACTTAGGTAATTGCAATGTATGTGTGTATAGGGTATGCCACCTTTTTTCTTGGGATGGAATGTCTCCTATTGGTGGGATCCTTCTTTGGACAAAAAATTTCAATAGGTTGTGTGAGAATATCAAAGATTAATATGTGTGTGAATTCATACATGTCTAGATTCATTGGACTTTAAGAAGGAAAATCTGATAGATAATTTTCAGGATACCTGGAGATGTCAAATATATATGATGCTAGAATATTTAGTTACTTTATTAACTTAGAGATTGGCCACCTATCGTTTTGCACTTAATGAGGATCTGAATGTATCGCAGTCATTGTCTGTTTTGTAGGTCAAAATCTTAATCATTCGTTTTGTTTCTTTCTTTTACACTGTTGTAGAACATAGAAAATGCTGAATAATGTTACAAACTGCTGGTTGTCTTTTGGTAACTGCTGGTTAAGAATGTCGTATGTTCTCATAGTTAATATGTAATATGAAAAAATCATACTAATTGTTGCAGTTAAGACTTGAAAGGTATGTCTAGACATGTATGGTTCTGTGGTTATTCCTATCTCCATATCTGAATTTGGTGGGCCTCTCATGATTCGGAATTGCAGGTCCATGTACCATCATTATGCATGCTTGATGGAGTTCACTCACAGCATTTTTTTGGAACTGGTGTTATCGTATACCATTCCCACAACATGGGCTTGGTTGCAGTTGACAAAAACACTGTTGCAGTATCAGTTTCTGATATAATGCTATCTTTTGCTGCTTTTCCTATTGAGATTCCTGGAGAGGTAAAAACTATTGTTGTTAACACTTTTACCTGCTATGATAAAATAATTTAATGAGGAGGTCGGTAATATTTTCAGGTAGTTTTCCTCCACCCTGTCCATAATTTTGCTCTGGTTGCATATGATCCTTCTGCTCTTGGAACTGCTGCTGCTTCTGCTGTTCGTGCTTGTGAACTTCTTCCCGGTAAGTGGAAACTTCCTCTCTTGATTCTTTATGCTCGTCTTTTTTGTAGTTCACCACAAAAGTAGACATATTCACTTGCTACTAAAACATGTCTCCTACAAAACTTAAGTGCTGAAACAATTTGTTTATTTTGAAAACGTAGAAAGCTGACACTAAAATCTCACTAGTGCACAATCACCAAACAGGAAAACGGTCCTTGAATTCTTTCTGGTTGAAGTTGCTGTGCATGATAAAAAAGGAAGTGCTTCTTGCATTATACAAGGAAAGGAATCTATTCTCGATCATCAAAAGATATTTGGTACTGCTAATTTTTAGAACATCTTCTCTGTAACTTGAATTGGCAGAACAATGACAACAAATCAATAGTTTAGAGGAGGGAGTTGGTAGTCGATCATTAGTCACTAGAAATATGAATAATGCTTAAACGATCGTAAAGAGAGGAATGGCGCCTGAATGATTGTCTGGAGACAAGGGGCACCTGTTTTTGGTGTTATGAGCATTGCCTCACCACAAGTGAAGGTATGGTGAGGGTGGTGTGTGAAAGTCTTACCTTGTAGTAAGTAAAGAGCATTGTTTTGGACGGTGAAAGGTGACAGGGGTCTGCGTCGCCGCGAGGCGAGGGCTGAGGTGCTCGCCTTTTAGTAGTGCAGCGCCAGTTAATACCAAAAATTAAAATATTTAATTGCATGTATCAAATCTCAATCGCAACAACATATTAGTGAATATTTCAATTGGAGAACTGAAAATAGATAGTACATACCAAAAGTCTAAAACTTGAATGAGAAAAAAAATAAAATAGAAGTCAAAACAGTGAGAAAAAAAAAAGGTAGAAGTAATTATGAAGTTTGAAGAAGAAGGTAAAAGAAACACTGGAAGAAGAAATTAGAAGAAGAAAAGAAGATATACGTATTGGTTGGACTTGAAGAAGAAATTAGAAGAAGAAAAGAAGATATACGTATTGGTTGGACTTTGGAGTCGCTGGAGAAGTTTGGCCGGTCGCTGGAGAAGTCTAGTCGAGTCGACTAGTTGGAGTCGTAGTTGTAGTCTAAGAGTGCAACCGTGCAAATTTGGAAAGAAAGCCCTAAAAACCTTAGAACTTTTAAAACCCTAAATTGGTTGCCTTTTTTTTTGAAAAGAAAATACAAAAGGTGATGCGTTTCTTGCCATGACATCACCTTTTGAAGATCGCCTCGTCACAAAGCTAAAAGGCGATAAAGGGTCACCTCACCTCTTGCCATTGGCGATTGCCTTTCACAACACTGGTAAAGAGTTTCCTATAGACCCTTGGCGCAAGTTAAGCATATAAAAAAATAAGTATGTGAAACAAATACAATAGCGAAAAAACCATGCTGAAAACAATGAAGACGAGAATAGTAGCAATGACAAATAATACAATAGCTGAAGCAAAGGAAACAACATGCAATAATATAATTATAGAATAAGATAGTATGAGAGAAACAATTATAATACTGATAAGGGAACTAGACAAAGCTCAACCTACTTACCTTTTATCCAGTGTTTTGGGATGCGAAAGCTGAAAAAACGACGAGGGCTTGCTTCACAAAAGCAAGAAGCGAAGTGCGCACTTTTTCAAGTAAAGCGATATTTAGTGCAAAATTAAAATAATATTAAATAACTGAATATAGGCAATATATTCTTAGATTAAAAGTAAATAGATAATCAATAATCTTCATAAGTCATAACATATAAAGCAAAAACATAATTAAATCACAAAAGAATCAGACGTAGCAGCCTTGCAGAGAAGAAGAGAAAAAGAAGAGAAGAACAGAGAACTTACAGCTGTGGCAGCCTGACAGCAACCAAAAATTGAAAAAAAAGTTGCAGAGCAGTCGTAAAGAAGAAGAGAACTTACAGCAGGAGTCACAGCCTCGCAGCAGTTCAAAAATTAAATTTGAAGTCACGAAAGTGGTATGTGAAGTCGCGTTAGGATTTCAGAAATTTAAAAAAAAAACTTACAATTTTTTTAAAAACCGTAATTGGTGCCTTTTCAAATTAAGCGCGCTTTTTCACACTTCTCATGCGCTTCTCGCTTCTACAGTAGAAGCGAGCGCTTTTTCAATGTCGCGTCGCTTCAGGAAATAAAAGCGCAGGGGCTGCTTGGCCTCGCGCTTTTCCTCGCTTTTTATAACACTGCATTTATCATTAGCCTCAACCTTCCTATCTTCCAAGCAATGACAAGTAATACGATAGCTGAAGCAAAGGAAACAACATGTAATAATATAATTATAGAATAAGATAGTGTGAGAGTAACAATTATAATACTGATAAGGGAACTAGACAAAGCTCAACCTACTTACCTTTTATCATTAGCCTCGACCTTCCTATCTGTCAAGGGTCATGTCCTCAGTTTGTTGTAAGTGAGCTTTGCCCTGTATATTCACCTTTCCCCGAGACTTCTTTGGCCAAGATCTCACACCTCCTCTCTGGTACATCTGTTCATCTTTCTTCACATGTCTGAACCATCTCTGCCCCTCCTCCCTCATGTTGTCCACAAGAGAGGCTACTGTCATTTGTCCTGGATAATTTCATTCCTGATCCTATGACTCCTAGTGTAGGAGTCTAAGGCTGTATACAAATATTGAAGGTAATCATCCCTATTCAAATTAAGTAAATATGCTACAAGTAAAGACATAATATCCTTAGTATTCTATAAAGCCTCTATGATTTTCCTTATTCTAGTACAATGAATATGGAGACACATATTCATTTATTACTTAATCAGTTTCCATTCCAATTGCTTGATTGCTTATCCTGTGCTGTTAGATGTACTCCTTTGTCAGAAGATGCCTGCACGGGAGCAATTAGAAAAGCTCCTAGTAACTGAATGGCATTTTGAACATCCAGCTCTGATCATAATATACTTTCTTATTTCAGAACATAATCCAGCTTTGGCACTATCTGTCCTCTCCTCTTATTCACTATATTGTTGTTTTTACATCGTATTGTGGTAATGGTCTTGTAACCGAGTTTATAAAATTGCTTCCCCACATCACCTTATTGATTATTCTCTTGCCGAAAATGTATATGGGATTGTTTTATAATCTTATTGGACTATATGAACAATGTATAAAAATGAAGCCCCTGCTCCAGTGTAATTAAAGTTAACGGATGGATGGTATATTTTTGAATTACCGTTGTGGCAAGTGGAACCCTTGTAGGTTCAATTGGTTTGCTCTAGTTATCATGTCCATCAGAAAATGGCTGTCTTATCCGTTAATAATTTTGCTAATGTTTGTCTAAATTTTGAATTTTGTTGCCAATAGATCCTGCTCTTCGTCGTGGAGATTCAGTGTATCTTGTGGGATTGAGCAGAAGTCTACAGGCAACTTCCAGAAAATCGGTTGTGACCAACCCATCTGCTGCTGTGAATATTGGTTCTGCTGATTGTCCACGTTACAGAGCAACAAACATGGAAGTGATTGAGCTTGACACTGGTAACACTCTCCCACTTATGGCCTTCTTGATTCTCTAATTCTATAGCAGTTTTGGCATTTGTTTTGGGCATTCTTTGATTCCATATGATTCTCATTTCAGATTTTGGAAGTACATTTTCTGGTGTGCTGACTGATGAGCGTGGCAGGGTTCAAGCTCTGTGGGGAAGCTTTTCAACGCAGGTTTGTACTCCCAACTGATGCTTCTCTCTTGTTAATTCGATGTAACTAGTTTTAGAACTTCCTTTTTTGATTAATTAAATTGTTTTGCTTCTTCCGGTTTTCAGCTCAAGTATGGTTGTAGTTCGTCAGAAGATCACCAATTTGTCCGAGGTATTCCAATTTATACCATAAGCCAAGTCCTTGGCAAGATCATTTCCGGTGCCGACGGACCTCCTCGTCTTATAAATGGTTTGCAAAGACCTATGCCTCGGTTAAGAATATTGGAAGTTGAACTTTACCCTACTTTGCTTTCCAAAGCTCGAAGTTTTGGACTCAGTGATACTTGGATCCAGGTAAGCTACTAGTTGTGGAGATATCTGTTTCATTTGTCATTTCCTGTTCTTGCTTTTTCTTCTATCCATATCTTAGCCCGAGTGTTTTTTTCTTTTTAGTGTCTTTAATTGAAAAAGACATCAGCGAAAACACATCTATAAACTAGATATTTTTTAAAAAAATCTTTTTCCGACAACCTAGACTTGTTTTGGTCAGATTAGGTTTTGAAACTCTCTTTATAACTTTAATATCAATCCTCAGGTAGTAGAGAACTAGGCGATAATATCATCTAGTAGCAGAGATCTAGGCGATAATATAATGGTAAGATAATCTAGTTTCTTATATGTTTGGATTTTGGTTGGATGGGAGATCCATGGATGCAACTTGACCATTCATCATGGGCATCTATGATTACTCAAATTATTTGCCCTAGTTTCTTGTTTCTTAAACATAGACTATTTATGTTCTTGTTTCTTCCCGTTTTATAATTTGTACTTGGTTTTATGCCTAATGAGCTTACAAAACAAATTAGATAATCTGCAGAAGATGTTTGAAATGGGTGCACCATGTGTCTGATGTAAGCCTTTTCTTGATACATATTATACCTTCTAGGCCCTCGTAAAGAAGGATCCCATGAGACGCCAAGTATTGCGAGTTAAAGGCTGCTTTGCTGGATCTAAAGCTGAAAATTTATTAGAACAAGGCGATATGGTCTTAGCAATTAATAAAGAGCCAGTTACATGCTTTCGTGACATCGAACATGCATGCCAATCATTAGACAGGTCTAATGACAGCGATGGAAGACTTAACTTGACAATCTTTCGTCAGGTGAGCTGCTGGGGCGAATTGCGTTTACATTTCTTCTCCATTTTCCTCATATATGACCAAAAGAACTTTACTACTGTCATATGTCCTGCTTAAGTTAGTTCTTCATTCTCTTAAATTCTCCTATGTTATTTGATGTATTCTCAGGGCCAGGAAATTGAACTGCTTGTGGGAACGGATGTAAGGGATGGAAATGGAACAAGTCGTGCAATAAGTTGGTGTGGTTGTATCGTCCAAGATCCTCATCCAGCAGTACGTGCACTTGGATTTCTTCCTGATGAAGGCCATGGAGTATATGTAGCAAGGTGAGTAATTGCTAGACTGTGTAAAGCTTTATGTTTCTTGAGAAAATTGCAGCAAAAGAAAGGAAAAAGGAAATAAGTTTCCTGTATGCATTTGTTGTAAAAGGAAGAATAAAATCCAAATTAAGACACATTTTTTCTTTACTGCTCCTTTTCAAGACTTAATTAAAAAGGAGTATTATTGTGGGAATCGTTTACTGGATTCGTCATAATTTATTAACTTCAAGAAGAACAGTTTGCTGTAATTGTTCCTGGGTTATCACTGATCAGCAGGCATTGAGGGACTCTTTGTTCTGATGTAGGGCTAATTAAGTCTCTCTTATTTTCATTATGTATTTGTATGCATCTAATGTAAAAGAAAGAGAGGACAGTTGGGTATCTTTTTTTGAGTTGGCTAATAGCTATATGCCACTATTATTAACGCCTAAAGTAACTCTCAGGTGGTGTCATGGAAGTCCAGTACATCGATATGGTCTTTATGCTCTTCAATGGATCGTTGAAGTCAATGGAAAACCAACTCCCTCTTTGGATGCTTTTGTTGACGTCACGAAGGTATGATTTGTTATTTTGAGATGCTTTGTATACATTATGTGTGTGGAAAGAGCTATGAATATCAGCCTGTTTGGTCAAGTTTCTCCAAGCCCTGAAGTGTTCTTTTCAAAATTAGTTTTCGGCCAAGCTATAGGAGAAAAAAAGTGTTTTCAAGTAGAAGCAGAAACTGTTTTTTTTTAAAAGTGAGAAGCAGAAACTGTTTTCAAAATGCTTAAAAAGTAACTTCTCTCCGTAAGTACTACTTCTGAAAGCACTTTTGAAAAAAAAAACTTTTTGGAGCACTTTTGAGAAAATACATTTTGGAGCACTTTTTAAAGCCTTGGTCAAACACTTATTGCTGCTCAAAAGTGTCTGATTAGCCAAACACAAACTGCTTCTCACTTTTTAAAATAAGCTGATTTTAGAAATTAGACCAAACAGACAATAAGATCCTTATTGATCATCTCAAAATGGTATGCCATTCCTGCTTCCATATTTCGAGCATTTTGGAAAGACAGGGACTAGGATTTTAAGAAAAATGATAATGTACTTAATCTTGAACACAATCTTAAATTCTTGGTGCAATATGGTTACTACAAATATTCTAGTCTTTTTGTTTACATCTGAGATAACCCATCTAGTTTGTTGTTTGGTTGTGTGATTCTTTAATTGAAACTTTTGTATTGATTTGATTTTTAACTCGCCCAACACAATCCTTTTTCAAGGGGATCTCCTTTTTATGCCAGTACTAGCCCAATTCAAACTCATGAGATTTATCTTAATCGGAGTTCACTGCGTGAGATTTACTTTGATTTTTTCTATGTTTACACTTTGTTGTACCTTGATCTTCATAGGTGGATATTGAATTTGAGTTTTATTTTTTTAACCTATAAAGTTTGTAGTATTTAATTAATTGCATTAATAAATGTATGGGTTCAGACTTGCTATTTGTGGCAATTTTAACAATTTTTTATGGATAAATTTATGCTCTACACTGGAAATACTGGATTTAGATGATCCTGGTATCTCTATCTTGCATTCACGACTGTGTATTTTTTTTGCTTGATATTGTACAATTTTAACTGCATTTGGGTAACACATTTGTCATGTAGTGCGAACAATAATCATAAGTTAATTACACAATAAGTTTCAATATTCCAAAAGCTTTAAAAATACATCTTGAATGAAATATAATATAGTATAATTATTTTTTTTTAAAGAAGACATGGTTAAATCTAGATCTCTTTCTGAAATATTTTTATTTGTGAAATTCATTGTATTTCCATTTTGACCAAGCTTATAAGCTTCCTATTAATGATGAAGCTTTGCCAGAATTAAGGACTTGCATGAGATGATATGCTAATAGCTGGAATTAGTGACCTGAAAATGTAAATGTGGTGTGTTTTAAATTTGTTTCCAATAGAAACATGTAAATTTGGATTTTTTCTTGTATAAAAGTACTCATATTTGTCTTCCTTAATAGAAGTATTCATATTTGTTGTATTGGTTTATTCAAAATGTTATCGGACAAAATTGAGATAATTACTTAAACAAGGCTTAAACCCTTTAAAATAATTGGGTCAAGTTGGTTGGGTTATGCACCCCCCTCCCAATCCAGCCCAACGTGGCCATTTATCACTCCTACCTGAAAACCATGTTCGACTTTCTCCTTTCATTATACTCCCTGTAATGCGCTCATTCATTTTAGATGAATCCTTTCATGAGCTTTTTGGCTGGTTCATATTAATACTATTACCTTACAAAAATGATTGTTACTGATCTGGAAGTTTCTGACTTGATATCTTGTTACTGTCCTGTTCTTATGCCTAATTAACTTTTCACAGACAATAGAGCATGGAGAGTTTGTCCGGGTACGAACAGTCCACCTGAATGGGAAGCCTCGAGTACTTACATTGAAGCAGGATTTACACTACTGGCCAACATGGGAGTTGAGGTTTGATCTGGAAACAGCTATGTGGCGACGCAAAACAATCAATGCTTTGGACTCTGGTGTTTTGTGAATGACTTGGCTGATTAAGATTTACCTTGGGAGTGTATAATTGATAGAGCATGTTGGGAGTTCACCGGGTTTGTTGGTTAACTTATTGGAGTTCAAAGTCGTCATACATCAATATATGCAAAATCATATAGAGCAGGCATCTGACTTCATTGCCTATTTGTTGTAAATTACTATTTATCTGATGAAATAATAAGTCGGGAGTATTTTAGACATGAGTTATAGGTTCTAGAGCTATAAAAGATGATTGTATATCTGAGGATGTAAAGGATGAAGTAGGGGTTACTTTTAGCCACAAGATCTGTGGTGATGTCCCCCTTTAGCCTACAGGATTAAAGCATTTTTCTTCTGAATTTATTGTGTCAATTTAGCTGACCGTGTTAGATCCTATTTATGCCCATTGCATGATATGTTAGAGTTGTATTTGTTCTTTCTGTGACATCTCCAGAAGTTTGGTCAGTTGTGCGCGGATTGATATATGAATCCCCATTGATATATATGTTTATACTTATATGCATTTATAGATGTAGCAGCCAGTGCAATCATGAAATACTTAAATGTGAGGCAAAAAGGAAAAAGGGGGAGGGAGGCTGTGTTTGGCAATACTTGACTAGATCTTCTCTCCAGAACCATTTGTTAAGGCTTTCTGGTTTTTGGTGAGTAGGAACAATTTTTTAGTAGGAGAAAAACTCAGAAAAAAAGGAGACGCTTTTTTCTTTCAAGTTTCTCCTCCAAAAATAGTTAAAAGAGAATCAGAGTACTTGCCACCTGTACTGTTGCCCTCAGATGTACCCAGCAAGAGTTATATTTGTACTACTACATGGCGCTAGCTGCACATGAACTTCCTTGGTCCCAAATACTAAAAAATATTGAATATGAAATCGTGCCACCTTTGTTTGGTGTCACCAGGTAAGGAGAAGTGTCAATAGTAGCAATAACTTGCTCTTCATATGCTTGCTTGTCACATAATGAGTTGCAGCAGAAGAGTAATCAGACTGTGGTGGTGGTGGTGGATTCTTGTAGTAAAATGGGAGGTAAGGTAAAATTGGATTAGGAGGTGGAGGACCATACACGTACATCGGTGGAGGTAAAAAGTCTCCACCTGGTGGCAAATAATACCCCACTGGTGGTAGCTGTGGTGAAGATGGAGGCGGTGGGCAGTCGGTAGGGGTAGGTGGAGGAAGGCAAGAATAGGGACATCCATTTGGTGGTGGTGGAGAAGCATAGAGAAGAGCTTGATTAGAAGTTGTTACTTCAGACACTTGAGCATTTCCAGAAGAACTGAAAGCTAATATTGTTAGGAGGATTAAAGCTGGAGGAAAAAAACAGAATTTTGTGGCCATTGTGTTATCAGAAATGGAGAACACTCTGGTACATATAAAGGATCCATCCAAGTTGATGGTGGCCTCTCTAATGGAATATTAAGATGGTACCCTTTTTTGTTAGAATTATTGTTGGAAACTTTGAATAATCCATTAGTTCTGAAGCATATTAAGTAAGCTATAATACCCATTGACCGCAAATTTTATTTTATTTTTACTCTATCAGGTTAATTATTTATATCGTATTAACAGTAATAATAAGTTGTACTTACACTTTAGAATCTATTCTATTCTGAAGTCTAAAAAAATTATTTTTTTTGTTATTTAAATAATATATTGAACCATGAAAAATAATATGTAGCGTTATATTTGAAATCTTCTAAGTACCATGAAATATAAATAACCTATACATTTATATTGATGACTTTATATTTTTATAAAAAACGAAGGAATAACATATAAAGTTCATGAGCATCCATGTAGCTTGGGTGCATGTGGCTGAAAAGTGTGTGTGTATTTGGAATCCAAGGCTACAATAATTGTATGGTTTATTAGTTCATTTTGAGAAAGGGCATTCTTAAGATGTTAATAGGTATTTGTTCCATGCAAATTAGTTTTGATTAATCTTGTTAAAGAAGTAATTATTGACTCAATCCGTTATCACTTGAAATCACAAAACTCCCTTAATCAAGTTGCCAGGAGATTACTCTTCTAAGTTCACAGAGAATCGAATCTAGCTTTATACGTGCCTTTAGGTGAAAGGTCAAATTCCATATATAAAGTAGCTACAAATTATACTTCTATTATTTTACAGTACTACTCCCTGTATCCAATAATATTTAAGACTTTAAGGTATCAAATTCAAAACTTTTTGCCTTTGAGTCAAACTCGTTTCATCAAACTTGTCTATTACGAATTACCTTCATTTTGATTTAACATATACTGTTTTTGTAAATCACCAAAATATTAAATTTTCTCATAGGTTATTCTTCTTTGATATGTCTACTTTCATAGGCTTTCCCCAGTTAATCATTAAATTTATGACTATGTGTACCGCGGAGTGAAAAAACAAAAACGAAATTAAAAGGAAGAAAAATAAAAAAACTTGGTAATGATAATATTGTTATATTTGACGTTGGACACGTGTCGGAAGAGTACAGTTAATTAACAGGTGTCTTCTGCCTCCACCTTCAGAAACCAACACGTGTCCAATTCCATATTTAAATAATCATCATCAACAAGCAGCACCGCCATTATCCATAGTTTCAGCTTAGCGATACAAATCCTATTAATACCCGCAATCCTGTTCTTCAAATTTTGTATCAATGCTCCTTTTAGTAAAATTTGTGTGTAACATTGCAAAAATTGCAGCCTTGTTGTTCTTCCTTTTTGCTCAAGCTGGTCCTCTGACTGTCTACTTAGCCAATTAAGAAAATACTGTATGGGTTTCGTTGGAGTTCCCATCTGCGTACAGTGTGGCAATGCTAGCAATCCTTGTCGGTTAGTACTACTACTATTAATTTTGAGTTTCGACTATAATTATTATTAATAATATATAAAAAAATATATGTAGGTGCAAGGTGGTGGGGCCAACACTTGGTTTCTTGGCATTTGCTGCGGCAGCAATTGTAGAATGGCCGGTCGGTGCACTTGTTTATGTGTTCCGTCACTCCAAGGGACGTCGGATAATGGGTCATCCAGCCACTGTCATTTATCCTTCAGTCACCAACTCCATTCCTATTTAATTTACTTTTGTTTTTCTTATTTTCAACTTTCAATGGTGTTACTATAAATGTATGTTAGTAGTTTTAATTACCTTACTCTATATATATATATATAAATAAAATATTATGTGCTTTGTTTGTAACACGATGATGATGTATGATGCTTTTGTAATGCACTATGATATATAAGCAAGCATATGTTTCTCTTGTGTATTTGTATTTGGTTAAATTCTTTAGATCGTAATGGCACATTAACGATGTCGATTTCGTGGGGGGTCATTTGGTAGGACTGATTAGAAATTGTATTTGCCATCAACTATGCTCTTTAAATTAATCGCGAAGGGCCTAAAATATTTGTATATTTGTCAACCATGTGAATTGGTGCAAAATTATTTTTTTCTTTTCATCTTCTAACAATGTCATAGCAGGATAGAAAGAATTGAAAGATCGAACCATAGAATGGGTGTTAGTAAACTAGATCGATTTGTTATATGCAATTTATGTTGGACATATATAGTAATGAACACAACGTTGCACACGACATGGTCATTGGCAATTTTGTCATTCAAAGTTCTTTTCTTTATTTTTCATTCAAATTTTGGGTGGTCAAAATTTTACTTTGAACCTAAAAATGTTTCTAGTGTTTGTTTTTATTCAGAGACTACTCAAGTCAGTGAGTCAAGTCAACCTTGACGTGTTTTAACACTCTTAACTCACGTCAACTCTACATCCATTCATTTTGAAGATCATCAGTCCAGTCATAGTCAATTTTCAGCCACCTTCCTTACGCAATGACCAATTTGGCCTGTTTTATAATAGAGAAACAATGACTTAAACATTTTGCTGGAAATTACTTTGTCGAGGTGAAAAGGCTCAAGAGATATCCAACAAGAGATATCCAACAATTCCTTTAATACACCGCGTCATGCAAAGGCTAATAATTATAGAATTTTAGTAACTATAAAATGGCGCTAAAATTTAATATGATTTGATCAATTAGCTTAAAGATGTTATCGAATTACGATACGAAAAAAAAGAAAGGATGAGTGTATGTTCAAAACTTCTCCTCCAAGAAAATAATGGGTATGAAAAGACCATTTTCTATGAATTAAAAATAAAACGAAACTATAGTTAAATTTAACTGAGGCAGGAAATACAGGCAAATGTTAACAATATTTTACCTTGAAGGAATTTCCTAAATGTTCAACAAGTAAAAGTATTGACTTCTGACTTTTCTATGTAATAGTAGGAAACAAGTGGTTCTACTCTTACCTACTTAAGTAGTATAAAGCCATAACACTAGGAAGCAATCATCCATAGCAAACTTCAATTTTCTTTCCTTTGATTGTTCCTCTCATTTACTTTTCTTTTTGATAATTTTGCTAGCAATAATCTTGGTTGAAATATCCATGATGGCCTTTTTATGTGGAGGTGGCTTTCAAAAGAGAGAAAAGAAGAAGAGGCAGAGTGTGCAATTGGGGGGTAAAAAGCCAGTAGAAAGGCTAGAGAGCAGCATAAGTAGTAAAGCTCTATTGATGGTAAAAATGATATCTTGGAGGAAAAAAGTGGAACATGATGATGATGACGATGATGATGACTATCAAGTTAATTGGGAAGACGAAAACGCGCTATGGAAGAGGACTATTATCAAAGGAGAAAAGTGTCGTCCTTTGGATTTTTCTGGCAAAATTTCATATGATGCTAATGGCAATCTTGTGCTCGATTGATCAATTTTTCAGTACTTCTGCTTTTCTTTTTACTCTGTTTCTTCTTTCTCTGGATATGTTGGGATTTAAAAGAACTCAAATAATATATGTATATACAGAATAATTTACAGTTGCAGGGTTTTGGCATTTTTCATCAATTTCAGTTCATTTGATGTAATATTATTACAGAGAGTTTAGAAGTGCTGCTCCTGAAAATAAACTTATTGAAAGCATGAAATTTATTTAGTTTTTTCTTAATAATCTCTCGTATACACATAAATGAACCTTTAATTCTTAGCTGAATCTCAAAAGCTAACTCAAAAAGAATAAAATCGCTTAAGAGTATCATATCAGAAACCAACAACTCATTCTCTCAACCATGTGAGACTGAACATAAAGTTTTCATTATTATTTTCTTAGAGGAAAATTGAAAACTTAGTTGTTTCCTTATCTTGGAGTAAACAACTAACTGAGGGAGATGTGAAAATCCCTACATGTTTCATCTGAGGGGGATAGCCCAACTTTCTGGCCACTCCAGCAAACAATTTGTTAAAGCCTCACTACCTTTGTATGCCCACCAAAATCTTATCTTCTAATTCATTTTCAATCCTACCTTTAACACAGTGCACAAAGTTTTTAACAAAAGATTAAGACACTCCTCTAATTTTTTTTCTACATTTCTTTCTTTTTAACACCTCCGTAAGAGTTTCCCACATTTTGCTCATGTGATGACTCGAACTCACAACTTCAGTGTTGGGAGGTTAGTAAATTCACTTTTGAATAGTATAAGTGTGTAATAGGTCACTATGATAGTTTAAGCGTGTAATTGACTTTTCGATACAAGTTCAAAGGGAAATTTATGTCTCTTCCCCTGTATGAACAATCCTCTTGTCTCCATTTTACTGCTGGTGTTTGATTGAAAAGGAATTTCACAAAATTTTAAAAAATAATTTGTTTGGTATGAAAGAAAATGTTTTCCTTATTTATTGGAGCTAAGTCTTTTTTTTTGAAATTTGGGTAAAATAAGTTGATTTGAAAAACATTTTTCATAACATTTAATTTTTAAACCAACCAAACATGACAAAATTAAAAAAATGTTTTCTTTTACTGCCAAAAAGTGAAACTAAGAAAATCAATGGTGCTTATAACAATATCACCAGCAAATCAACAGATAGAGCAGAAATTTTTGTAAAACTCTGTATATATGCAATTGTAGAAACTAAATTTGACCCTATAGCAAACCAATTAAGCAAAAAAACTGTCATGACTGGTATTGGGCATACAAAGATCCATAATTTTCTCAGCCACCTCTGTTTCATCTCTGCTTTCTACAAACAACTTTTGTAACACCTTTAGGCAGCTTCATCTTCAGCTAAACTACAGCTCTATTACTCGGCTTCGAAGTTGACAAATCCAAAGCCGATCTTCAGCTCAACATAAGGCATTCCAGACGGTCCTGTGCGTTCATATGAACAGCAGAATTCACCCTTTGTACTACTAATTTCTTCTCTAGGAAACAGAGGTCGATAGCCTTAAGGGCTGATAGTTTAGGATTGTGGCTCTAATCATTTTTTCGAGGCATAAGTTTATATTTCTGTATCATAATTCTTTAAAGATTATATCTGACATGACTTCAATTTTTAGAAAGTGACCTATTTAAAAGGCAAAACATACAATTTTATACGCTAACATTGCGCGACCCCATGGTATCGCGGGCTTTTTCTTATCTAGTGTACTTGTATGAATAACTTGTAGTATCCAATAAAAGAACAAGAAATGATACAATCAATGATTGGTAGCATTACCCTGTGTATCTTATGCAGTTAGGATTGATATCCTTGTCTCTTCTTCCTAACTTTTTAATGTCATTGACGAGAGATTCAAAAGCATTGTATGATGAACCTCCTTCTCCAACACTAATTTTTGCCAACATAGATAACTTGTCAACTGATTTCTTCAACTTATCCTTATTTGTTACCATCAAGTCTTTCACTGCCTTCTCAATAATGTATCTGTCACAAATATCTTTCATGTCCAACCCAATTTTCCACACTTCACCCACAAATCTACTAGTGACTCGCTGGTCCACATAAACAGCCCAGCAGATCATGGGTTTTCTTTCAACAATACTTTCCATAGTCGAGTTCCATCCACTGTGAGTTAAAAATCCACCGATAGCTGGGTGGGATAGTACTTTCTCTTGTGGAGCCCAACTCACTATGTAAGCTCTTTCTTCGGAACCATCCGTTAGCTCCTTAACAAATTGGTGGCTAAACTTCTCTTCCCTCAATAAGTCGGACCTCATGACCCACAAAAATCTGATTCCGCTATTTACTAATCCATGCCAAAACTCCAACATTTCCTCCTTTGTCAAAGTTGCAAGACTTCCAAAACTTACATAGATTACTGATTCTACGGGCTGTGCATCAAGCCATTGAATCGAACTGTCATCTTCTTCCCGCAAACTATTCGAAGAGGACATTGATTTATCAGAAAGCCTAGTTTTGAGTTGCAATTGTAGCGGTCCAACCGCATATGTTTGTGGACAATGAGTGCGAATGTTAGAGAGTAACGAACCGTCTAAATCTTCAAATGTATTTAATATGAGTCCATGGGATCGAGGTATACTTTGGATTTCCTTGAGAGCAAGTTGACAATAGAGGTCCGTTGCACAATTGGTAAGACGATAGAATGGAAAATCTCGACGCCGTAGAAGATCTTCCATGCCAGGTACATTTTCTATCAACACGTCCAAATCATTTCCTTAACAACATAAGTAAAATTTTTTACTTGTTAGATTAGATGGCCATAAATCACTAATACTTATACAATAACAAAAATGAAAAGTACCTTTGAAGGGAATATCTCCAGATTGAATGAGTTTTGGGAAACAGAGATAAACCCATAGACAACAAGGACTAATAGTATCAAATGAAATAACAGAAACTCCAACCTCATTACAAATATCCACTGCATAATAAAATAATCCATCAGGTATAACACACGTGACACCGGATTCTGTTACTATTTCTCTAAGAAAAGGCTCTGCCACAGCTTGCAAGGAAGTAATAAGGTCTCCAAACAGTATAGACGACCGGGGATGATCGTCGGGAAGACCATCGGAAATAGTCCGGAATTGAAATTTAGGATACTGCCTGAATCTGGATTCGACGTCGGTGTGACGGTAGAGAAGCTGTTGATTGTGATTCGTGTTGAGGAAAGTAACTTGTAAACCGGCAAGGCAAAAAAGCTCGGCAAGTTGAAGCATGGAATTGATAGGGCTTTGAATTGGAAGGGGAAAGAGGAGCACATGAGGACACATTTTTGCTTCTTCTACTGTTCTTGTTGGGAATGGGAGATAAGATATATGTATATATATAGCTGCTCCATTGCTTTTATTACTGATAAGTTTTTAAAGAATGACGAGAGAAAAAGATTTGTCAAAGATACTCAGCCTAGGATTCCATTAATAAATGGAGTTGTTGTAGTTTTCCTTGTTTCTAGTTCAATTTATTAATGTTTGATAAATATATCTTGAATCATGATACTAATACGTCAATAACCACTCTTTAAGATGGTGTATATTTTTATGTCAGTTTTATTGAATTGTGTATACCTCAGGGCTAACGGATAGACACGCTAAATTTATTTTTATTTTTATTCAAAAATTTTTAAAAATCCTTTCATTTTCAATATTCTCGAACAAATATGATGACATTTAAAATAAAAATAAAAAACAAGCTATCCCTTTATCTCCATTCAAACATAAACCCAAAACCTATTAAATTAAACAAAGAAAAAAAAGTTTATTTAATTCATCTCCATTTACGGTCATTCTACAAATTTAAAAAAAAATACAGTACCATGTGTTTTCAATTAAAAACAAGAAATTAGATTTTAATTTTTGGTTCATATCAATTAGTTGTTGAAATAGATTGAAAATTCTATAATCTTTTACGAACAAAGCTTCAAGCTTTCAATTGAATTTGAGTTGAACAAAAACTTTCAAAGATTATTTGTTGTCAAAAAAGAGGTTGAAATTATACTACAATCATTGACGGATAAAACTTTAAATTTTACAATAAATCCGCCTTTGAATCAAAAATATCGAGCTCAAATAAATTAGTTACGAAAAAGAATTTGCTTTGAAGATTAATTGCAATCAATATAGCTGAAAACAGTAGGTAGGATAGGGATCGGGAAGTACAATTTGTTTAGGAGAAGGCAGATAAAGGTTGAAACTGAAGCATGGGTTTAAAATTGAAAAAGGGGTGGGTGGGGTCTTTAGTTTCGGGTAAAAGATAAATAAAATCAAATAAATTATTTGATTATAAAAGATATAAACAATCTTAAAATATAACACATATCTGTTGAAGTTAAAAATATATTCCTTCTTTTTTCTGTTCAATCAATTTACTTTCAATTCTTTTCTAAGGTTAATGACCATGAAGTTCTATCTACTTACGCATGAAAAATAAGTACATTTTTTAGTTTAACTATACAAAATTAATCGAAGTACTCCAGTCAGGGATTTATTTACTTCTTTTGATATTAATGCAATCTAGACAACGATTTTTTTTTCTGGTTACAGAATCTAGTATATAAATAAAAAAGGACCTTGTAATTATACCAAATATAGTAGTTTTAATTTTTTTAATTAAATAGATTCTTACAATAACAATATCAAATTCAATATAATCTCGCCAGACTTATATTCCCGTTGAATAACGGCCAACTCGAAGGACAAAATTAACGTAGTGGAATCAAATAAATTTGGAGGGAGAGAAAAAAACAAAATAGAAGTGGGATGGATAAGAGCTACAAGAATATTTGTCATACTTAGACGAATGGTCACAAATGATCTCAGATCCTTAGCTAAACCACTAATCAATCCATTAACACACAAAAAAACAATAAGGTAAAATGAATACTAATTATAACAATACGAACAGCAAATAAACAGAAACCAAGCAGAAATTTCTATAAAACTATATATTCAATTCTTGAAACTAGATTTTGAGCCTATTGTTTATAGCAATTCACGACCAAACAAAAAAAAAGATGCAAAACAAAGTAAATTTTAGGAATTGTGCATACAAAGATCCATAATTTTCTCAGCAACCTCTGTTTCATCTCTGCTTTCTTCAATCAACTTTTGTACGACACTTCTAGGCAGCTTCATCTTCAGCTGAACAACAGCTCCATTACTCGGCTTCGAAATCGACAAATCTGAAGCCGATCTCCGGCTTAACATAAGGCACTCCAGCCGATCTTGTGCGTTCATATGAACATCAGATTTCACCCTTCTTGTAACCTTATTATTACTAGTAATAATTTCTTCTTTAGGAAACAGAGGCAATTCTACGAGAAAATATATTTTGGTCGGCTTCAGCTCTTGTTCTGGCTCTAATGGCTTAGCTCTAATCCCAAATTTCTTCACTGCTTCTGATTCCAATAAAACATGACCTGGGTAATCTTTAACTACCTCTAACGTTGTTATTGGTGTCTTCAGTTTAAGGATTTCGCCGTTAATCTTCATTACCTTTGTCTTCTTCGTAGTTCCTCCTATGTTGTTACCCATTTTTTTTTTCTTCAAGAGAATCTTGATATTTTTATTTTTTTTTGTACTATGGTTCCTCCACTTATATTTTGGTGTAATTATATGGACAAGGAACTAACTTTTTTGTTAGTGCGTGTGCGTGTAAATATGTGGAAATGTACTAGAAAAGCTTTTATTTAGTGGCCTATTCTAGTGTATAATTAACCGGTTAAACCGAATTTCAAAAATATTAAATTTTGAAAATTGTAATTCTAAAAATAATTACTTATATTTACATTTGGGTATGTTATTTGATATAGTTAATGGTAACAACTCAAAAGGTGTAACCAAAAAATGTTTAAGATTTTAAAATAAATGTATAAAAAGTAATATTGAATTGTATAAGTGGTCTAATTTCTACAAAAAAGATATTCAACTGATCAGTTCTTCATTCCTAAAATTGAACCTATCAATACGAATATGGACCCACCATGAATTATTTAAGGTTTTCACTAAATCCATGATATGATTTTTCTAATAAAGGGATCATTTGATATGAATCAACTTCTTTCAAAATTATAATTTTTGAATTAATTTATCTCGCATGATTATGGCGCTATAAATTTAATCCTAAAATATTTTATTTACCAAACGATTGGTATTTTACTGTCTGTGTGATGATTGTACCTTACTATGGGAAGATAAATATTTTTGTATAAGACGAAGTGGGAAAGAAGCTATTCAATTCCATCACGACAAAATTCTATCTGGCTCTGATTAGAAAGCAAGAAAAGAAATGAGACACGATTTTTTGTTGTAAAATATTTGACATATTGGAGGGGCAATGGGGAGTTGAGTTTTCTTTAATTTGTGATAATCTAAGGCTAGTGGGACTAAGCTTTTTTGGCGTGGTATGATTATGATTTTATGGGAAGACTTAATATTATATGTTATAGAATTTTAAATCTAATTTAGTTTACTTGTAAAATTGGCAACTGTATATAGTAAACAGAAGTAAATAACATGTTATATACTCAATGTTTAAATAAATTGTTTGTATATATAACTTAAGTATAAACGGCCTTACGTTAAAGATTGTCATAAAGTCCCAACCAAATTGCTTATCTGGATGTCGACAGCAGAGCCTTTCTAAATTCAAAGTCGTAATCCTCAATTTTGTGTGTTGATTAAGGAAATGTTTGCTTCTGTCACAAAGAATTTAAAATTTAATATGTTGTTTGTTCATAGAAAAAGTCCAAGGAGGATAAGATTTTTCAGTTACACTTGCAATTGCTATTTAAATGGAAGTATCAATCGATGTTACTTATACGGTGAGGCCAAAGGAGAAAAAAAGCAAAACAAACTTTTCACAATTATTTACTGTGTTTAGTGACGAAGTCAACAATTTCGTTAAAAGTGTTCAAAATTCGATATTTTATAATAATATATCTCGACTTTGACTAAGATAACTCTCTAAATAAGGCGAATGGGCATATGTCCAACTCCGTTTTATTAATCTATACTATAAAAAGGTGTTAATACGATCTTATAATTAGTCTAAAGATATGGTCTGACGTTTGTGGTGATGCTTGCAAAATTCTTATATGTTTGAGTATTCAAGATCTTCTTGAAACATTTTAAGTCCTTTTCATGTTTTGAAGTCTAGCTAATGCTCCTTTTTATTTCATATAATTCTCTTTTTAAAGAATAATAAGTTTGCGAATATCTCAATTAATTTTTCATTTTTAAGTCTTAAATTAAGTGATTACGAATTGATTAGAATATCCTGGAGCATATTCAAAGATCCACATTTTATTAATGCTTAGCTGAGGGTTATAAATGATATTCATGTCATGATTTAAAGAAATGAGGTTAAACGTAAGTGATAAATCTCACTCTGTACATGGTAAGGAGAAAGGGCATGAACATCTGGAGGTATATACTAGATTTGTTGTCAATGACAACCAAACATTCCCAAAAAACTACATGCATGCTCACAATGTCTAGATATCAAAATAAATAGGAGAGCTAAGCTAATTTCTCAAACATTTGGTCATGAATGAATAGAAAAGCATCAATTTACGTTGTTGAATAATAGAAATTTTAAGGTATGCTATATACAACAAAAACTTTTTCCTCTCTGCTAAGTTTCTGCAATTTTATGTCTGGGAACTTTACTAAACATTCAGCAGCAGGAATTGTAAGGCATAAATCAAAGCTAGAAGTGCTATAAGGAGCAAAACATAAAAGAACAACTACAATGAATATCAAGTGGTGGATTTTCTTTTAAAGAAGGCTAAGCCACATGGAAAACGCAGTATCTATCCTCTGGAGGCGGGGTGGCCTTCATAAACAGTGTGTTAGAGCTATTCCAAAGTCCAAAGCACAGCGATGTCTTAATATTTGAAGTTCCAGCAAAAGTGAGACACCAGACAAGAAGCAGTCTCAGCAAGTTGCCACGGAGTTGAAGTTGTGCAAGAACAGCCAACAACAGGATAATGGGACTAGTTTCAAACAATCACACCCCATGGAATGAGTCTATTGAAACAAGAATAGGAAAGGGTGAGAGGTATCCTCCCAAACGTGCATTTAAAGTTGCAACATACTAGTTTATACAAGGTGTATTTGCATCACTATCATAACAGGGAAAGGAGAAAGACAATGAAGAGACTGACTGCCTAGTCCTTCTATCAGATTCTAATGTAACATACTAGTTTCTACTTGAGCATGAAAAACTATATCAGACATGACTTCAATTTTTAAAGAGGAACCTATTTGAAAGGCAAAAAAATACAATTTTATACACTAACATTGAGCTCGACCCATGCTAACGCAGGCTTTATCTCATCTAGTGTACCTGTATGAATAACTTGCAGTATCCGGTAAAAGAACAAGAAAAAAATATAATCTTTGACTACAAAATAATGATTGGTAGTATTACCCTGTTTATCTTATGCAGTTAGGGTTGATATCCTTGTCTCTTCTGCCTAACTTTTTAATGTCATCGACGAGATATTCAAAAGCATTGTACGATGAACCTCCTTCTCCAACACTAATTTCTGCCAACATAGATAACTTGTCAACTGATTTCTTCAATTTCTCCTTATTTGTTACCATTAAATCTTTCACCACCTTCTCAATATTGTCTCTGTCACAAATATCTTTCATGTCCAACCCAATTTTCCACACCTCACTCACAAATCTACTTGTGACTCGTTGGTCCACGTAAACAGCCCAACAGATCATGGGCTTTCTTTCAACAATACTTTCCATAGTCGAGTTCCATCCACTGTGAGTTAAAAATCCACCGATAGCTGGGTGGGATAGTACTTTCTCTTGTGGAGCCCAACTCACAATGTAAGCTCTTTCTTCGCAACCATCCGTTAGCTCCTTAACAAATTGGTGGCTAAACTCTTCTTCCCTCAATAAGTCGGACCTCATGACCCACAAAAATCTGATTCCGCTATTTACTAGTCCATGCCAAAACTCCAACATTTCCTCCTTTGTCAAAGTTGCAAGACTTCCAAAACTTACATAGATTACTGATTCTATGGGCTGTGCATCAAGCCATTGAATTGAACTGTGATCTTCTTCCCACAAACTATTTGAAGAGGACATTGTTTTATCAGCAAGCCTAGTTTTGAGTTGCAAGTGTAGCGGCCCAACCGCATACGTTTGTGGACAATGAGAGCGAATGTTAGAGAGTAATGGACCGTCCAAATCTTCAAATGTATTTAATATGAGTCCATGGGATCGAGGTATACTTTGGATTTCCTTGAGAGCAAGTTGGCAATAGAGGTCCGTTGCACAATTCGTGAGGCGATAGAATGGAAAATCTCGACGCCGTAGAAGATCTTCCATGCCAGGTACATTTTCTATCAACATGTCCAAATCATTTCCTTTAACAACATAGGTAAATTTTTGCTTGTTAGATGATTAACATAACTCCAAATAAAATATCAAAAATTCATCTGTAAAATGAAATTGTTTCATCTTCTTTTTTCTACTTGGATGAAGCTATACTAGATGGAAAAATTGATTTGGGCAGAGAAGATGAATGCTAAATTTTTTTCCAAAAATGAAAAGTACCTTTAAAGGGAATATCTCCCGTTTGAATGAGTTTGGGGAAACAGAGATAAACCCAGAGGCAACAAGGACTAATAGTATCAAAGGAAATAACAGAAACTCCAACCTCATTACAAATATCCACTGCATAATAAAATAATCCATCAGGTATCACACACGTGACACCGGATTCTGTTACTATTTCTCTAAGGGAAGGCTCTGCCACAGCTTGCAAGGAATTAATAAGGTCTTCAAACATAGGAAAGGAGCGGGGATGATCGTCGGGAAGACCATCGGAAATAGTCCGGAATTGAAATTTAGGATATTGCCTGAATCTGGATTCGACGTTGGTGTGACGGTAGAGAAGCTGTTGATTGTGATTCGTATTGAGGAAAGTAACTTGTAAACCTGCAAGGCAAAAAAGCTCGGCAAGTTGAAGCATGGAGTTGATAGGGCTTTGTATTGGAAGAGGGAAGAGAAGTACATGAGGAGGGCACATTTTTGCTTGAATTTTTGTGTTGTGATGCTCCATTACTTCTAGTGGGAGATAAGATAGACAGATTTGCTTCTTTTACTACGAATAATAACTTCTTTTATCAATGACGACACAAAAAAGATTTCTCAAAGATACTCACCCAATAGATGGACCTTCTTTCTACTTCAATTCATTAATGCCACTTACCTTTACCTTTTTTTTCTTTTAAACCAAGAAAAAGAATGGGGCATTTCGAGAAATACTTACTTTTTAGTACCTTTTACTTTTCATGTTACCTTTTTTTTCTTTTTTCGTTTCAACTGTGTGAGGAGACTGTAACGGGTTGGTTGGGATTTAGGGTTACGCTGAGATTCGGATCACTTTAATGGAGAAGAAATGTATCCTCTCGATTCAAGGAAAGTAAAATGTACACTTTACTGATGGAGTACTAGTGAATCTAGAATCTTCGTTTAAATTTAATATATTGACATTTTAATAAACTTTTTAATATAAATTGAATGGAAAAATCTGTTGGCCAGAAATTTTGACCATAATTTGGCCAGAATGGTAAAAAGACCGGTTCACACTGTAAATAAGTTTTTTTTTTTTGGATATTTTTATCCTTTTAATTTAAAATTAAATATAATCTTGGAGGAACCCACTCTTGGATCTCTATATTCTTCTATCATATTTCCAACATATTAATAACAATTAACTGCATCAATTATTGAAAATTCCATAGTCAATTATGTACTATGGAATCCCTATGTACTACAAATTCTATCAAAGAGCACATTGATCATTAAGTAGATTGGATGACCCATAAAAAAATGATTTTTAATTATATTTTAAAAATAACAATTATGACATCAATAGTAAAAAAATATTTTTTGAATCACATTATATTCTTGTTGGTTGTATCATAATAAAAAAAATCACTTAACTAGTATTACAACAGATTGTAGTCAAAATATTTGTGTTAACTGAATTTACTTAACATTAATTTATTTTATTCAAACATAATAATTAAAAAAATACATAATTAGAATTTGAAGGTCATTTTAGTAATAAATATACGTAATGATTCAAAATTTATCAAAACGACGTAATATAGGGATAAAATATGTATGATTAATAATATTAATATTTTGTTCTTTTTGGTTCGACATATATGAACTATACACACGATTTCTATAATTGTCGATATTTACCGGATCTAATGTATTTTGAGTTGTCATTATCTCAACATTTTATAAATTATATTTAAAAATTATTTAAATATATAATTTAATTTTATTTAAATATAATAATTAAAAAGTTTACATAATTGGAGGTCATTTTAGTAATAAATATAAGTAATGATTTACAATTTATCAAATCTATGTAATATAGAAGGTAAGTCTTGTTTGATTAATACTATTAATGATCAATACTATAAATATCTGACTCTCTTTGGTTCGACATGTATGAGCTATATGCATGATTTCTATAATTATTGACAATTAACAGGTCTAATGTGTTTTGAGCTGCCATTATCCTAATATTTTATAAATTTATTAATTTTCCGATGATAATGACAACACAAATTTATTAAACATGGACTAAATCAAAGTTTCATCACATATATATTTTTCTTTATTGGTATTATTTGTTGTTTTGTTAAATGATATGTTAAAATATTAAGTATACGTAGTTGTAGAAGAAAAAAATATATATATATATATATATATTCTCTCAAATTAATATTTTTTTGAAACTGATTAAGAATTTTTAAATTAAGTAATTTTATCGTATTTATTTTATGAATAAATTTTAGTTATCTATTTAAATAATTATTTAAATTCGATTTTTAATAATTTTTCTAATTCAATTTTAAAATGCTTTTTAAAATGTAATGTGAAATAATTCAATAATAACAGTCAAATATCAAAATACTTTAATAAGTAGATATCGACATAGTAAAGAAATATTACAAATTATATGGTTCATAAGTGTGGATCTTAATTCACCACAAATCAAGATAGTTACGCGGTAATGTTATAGTTTTGATAATTGTTAGTTATTATATTTTAAAAAATTAAACTTCATATTTAAATATTATATTTTAAAAAAAATCACGTATTTAAAACTACATATTTAAAAAATTAACCTACATATTTAATTATTATGTTTTAAAAAATTAAATTACATAGTTCTATAATGTGTTAATTTTTATCAATTCTAAAGTATTTTAAATTTTGATTATTGTTATTGAAATATTTTTCGAATTATATTTAAAAACATATATATATTATTAACATGAATTTTAATTGTGTACTTCGGTAAAAAATTATATATTAAATGAATAATTTTTTAAACATGTATATCCTAATGGGAAAATCATTTTGGCCATAAAAATTTATGTGTTTTTTATGGCATAGTTATAAATGTCTTATCATCAATTATTTTTAGAAAAATCTAATTACGAAAATAATATTATTTTTCTCTTGAAAAACATCCATTATATTATAGACTAATCTATTTAGTTGATTATATTTAAAGAAAAATTCAACTATTTGTTTTTGAATCTACGCTTAACAAAATAATTAAGTATAATCTTAAGTAGAGAAGATAGTCATTTTTACTTATTATTAATGAGAAATTTAATTGTTTTATTTGATAAAGATATTTATTTTAAACCAAAACTAATTTTTCGAAAGTATGCATATGAACATCTTTTTAAGGTACAATTCAAAAATACTTTTTTAACTAAAACGTGTAATTTTTTATTAACTGAACAATATTTATTTTTAAAAATAAATAGAATGAACCATACACATACACAAAAAGATATTTTTCTTATTAATTGAACAAAATATTTAGATAATGATAAATAAATAAATCCACAAATAGATGTTTAAGACTGAAATTAATCATTGAAATAAAAATATTTTTTTAAAAATTACATGTGAGAAGTATCAAATTCATTACTGAACGTTAGCGTTATGCCATATTTTCACTATAAAATATCAAAAAAAATTATAACACGAAAATTATTTCTTATTTTTAATACATAAAATTCATCTAATTATTAAATTTCTCCCAGAAAACTTGTCTTTCCATATTTATCACATTAGAGTACAAACTTTATTAAAAAAGATTTGTATTATCATGAGAAATATTTTATTTATTTTCAAAGACGATTATGAGATATAATATTCAAATGAGTATAGTCGTGAAGAAAAAAATAATCAAACCATATTATTTTAAATTTAGTATGATAGTGCATTAAATATACTATAAAGAAATTAAAACAAAGAAAACAAATGTGATATTATTCCCCAAAAAAAATTGTAGTATGAAGTTAGATATTGTATATATTTTTTTGTGTGTTCGATTTTAGAATTGAATGGTTTGTATACAATAGAAATAAGTAAATGTTATTTTGCAAGTTCAAAATTAGAAAATTATTGATAAAATGTATCCAAATACATCTTGTAGAATTATAATTTGTATCATTGATTTTATATATAATGGAAAAGAAAGGAGAAAGGATGACAAAAAAGATGAAGAAAAAGGAACAAAGAAAGAGAAAATTAGGAAGAATTAAAAGAAAGTGAAGTTAGATTGTAATGGGTCTCACATCATAAAATTCATGAAATAATTTTCTTCACACAATTAATATTAATTCTAATTCGTTAAATATAAAATTGTTGTCCACACGTATTTCTAGAAGTCTAAGAAATAGTAGTAATAAAGACTTGATTTACTTTGAATAAGAAAAAGGTTAAATTAGTCTTTTCTGACCAAATTCTGGCAAAAAAATTCTAGCCATTTAGCACTTCCATAAATAGAATATACTATTTGAAGTTTTGAACAAATGTATCCAAACCTTATTTATTTGGCAAAAACTTCATAGTTGCATAATTGTCTATTTAAAAAAAAATCATTTCTTATAAAGATGATTTTTAAACAATGTAAAAATTCATATTGAGACAAATTATATGAGTTGTTTGACCAAATATCAAAAATAATTTATTTTGAAATTAACGCAAAAAAATCCAAAAATAATATAGTAACTTTAAATCCAACAATTTTAATATTTTAATTAAAATTTGATTTTTTTCGGTAAATCAATTAATAAAAAATATGAAAAGTATAAAAAAGAATATAAAATTAACGCTAAAAGTTCACAAATAAATATAGTAACCTTTAATTCTACAATTTTTTAGTATTTATTTTTAATTTTTAGTTTAATTTTTTTCGATAAGTCAATTATATTTTCCTATTTTTTTATTAATAAATTACTCATTTTCGAAACTAATTATATTTTTCTATTTTTTATTAATAAATTACTCATTTTCGAAATTTATCGAAAAAACTAAAAATAAGGTTACTATATTTATTTGTGAACTTTTGGCGTTAATTTGATATTTTTTTTATACTTTTCATATTTTTTATTAAACAATTACTCATTTTTGAGATTTATAGAAAAAATCAAATTTTAGTTAAAATGTTGAAATTGTTGGATTTTAAGGTTACTATATTTATTTTTATTTTTTTGCTTTAATTTTATATTATTTTTTCATATTTTTCCTATTTTTTATTAATCAATTACTCATTTTTGGAACTTATCGAAAAAAATAAAAATTAATCAAAGTTGTTAGAAACGGGTCGAATAGTTTATTTAAAAGGGGATTGATCTGTGGATCGAATTAGGTGTTTATGAGTCTGAATCGAATTCCTTTCCATTTTCATATAAATGTCATGTGTTAATGTCAAAATGACATGACAATTCCATGTGACATTTAAATAAATGCAAAATGAGTTGGATATGTCCAACATGACAAATAACGCCCATAAGGGCATATTTGGACCAAAAGTTACATAACGAGGGCATGAGTGAACCAAACTTTAAACGAAGGATATATCTAGACCTTTTCGAATAGTTTGAATCTTCAATTTTCTTTTAGAAAAGATATAGTATTAATTTCAATACTATACCATATTTGGTCACATACTTTTGATTCCCATAAACAAAGTATACGCACGTTTTGTTGGTAAAATAGGAACTCATATATTTTGTTTTTTTATTTTTATTTTTCATGTAAATTTAATGCTTATATTAAGATTTGATTAATATAAATTCACGAAAGAAAATATATTCTTATAATAGAAGAAATTATGGAATTGACTAAATTCGTAGACTGTACGCAACCTCTCATTTCCAACTTCCTATATACGCCGCAACCCTAACATATATTGTGATTCGTTAGTCATCTCTATCGCAAACTAAATAGAGTCACCTAACCGACTCAGTCAGAGAATCTAACCTAACATCAAATCTCCAAGTCACAATAATTTAATACAAAAAAAAGACTTTTTGATCACACTATTGTTGCAAGGTTTGGAAACTGGTAATACATTATTAAATTACAACTTAAGCTTTTCTCTCTCTCTATATGTTTGTTTCTCCACTCATCACTCGAATTGGATCCAGTTCAATCCGAAGCTTGTCGAATTTCAGGTGAAGTTCCTTTATCTTTTAGGTATGTATTACTAGTAGTGTGGGTGATTCTGTTTTGGAGTAATTGAAGTACTTTTGTAGAACCAGGTGCTTGAAGCAATTGCACATGGCCCACCCACCGATCCTGGCGTTAGCAATTCCATCGGATACCGGTCGTGTCCTCAGCATTCAGTCGCATACTGTTCAGGTATCCCTGTTTTTTTCTGACTTGGTCATCAATAAGGGCCTCCTCGATCCCAATTTTTGGTTGAGTAGTAGACTAGCATTTGCTCAGATTTTATGACATAAGAGTTTGAACATATAAACTTAGATTTCCAATAACTAGCTAATGTGCTATGTAGACCAATTTTAGTTAGCAGCTCTTTAATAGATGAAATAGTTTAAGATACTGATAGAAACTTCCACCTTGTTATCAGTGGTAGTATTGAGGATTTTCACTGAGGGGTTCGAAAAGTAAAAATGTAGTGCCTGCTATTTGAACTTGAAGTGATTTTTGACCCTCTACACCATCGAGTCAACCTTTAGTCTTGTATTGAGGGGATTTAAAATCTACATATGCACTAAAAATTTGAAAAACACTTTATATAGTGTAATTTTTTGCCGAGAGGGCGAGGGTTTGCCCCCTCTTAGATCTGCTCCTGCTTGTTTTGTACAAATACCTGCCTGTGCAAGTAATGAGTGTTGAAGTATGTCCTGCACGAGTATCATAGCTTGCATTGCAGCACATGCTACTAGTTGTGAAGCCAATTTTTGTACTTTCTGATATCTTCAGTAGTTGAGGTGATATACTTAATTTTGTACAGTACCTGTTTTGCGAACTAAAAGCTACAATGTTTCAATGTGAATATGTATCTACTATTTGTCTTGATAGGTATACATGATTAAGTTGTTACCTGATGCGCAAAATCGGTATAAACCAAGCGCTTTGGTAACCAAGGATAGGATAATATCAACATTGTATCGACATGGATTGGTTCGAATAATAAATCAAACAACTTGCTAACTATTATTCAGGGGATAGAAACTTGAATTTATTGTGGTTGAAAACCACGATTAACGACTAATAATGTAAATTAAGAGAATTAATCACAAAAGCAACAATTACTATCAATGTGATAAGTAAGGGACAAGACAGGTGCAAGACAATAATTTGGATAGTTTTTGTTCAATATACAAGTTTAAATTCTTATCAATTCTCACGGTTTCGATAGTTAGTTTAAATTTTTCTTTGTATTAAATCTAAACTTAAAATGAGAAACTAATTAAAGCACATTGAATTTAGATATGCATGGACACGGGTAAGGTTTAATAAGGTTTAATATTAAGGAAAAAATGTCTCTTCAAATATTTTTCCTCTTGGTTTAATCAACAATCTCGAAACTCTTTCAATTACTTGAAATAAATAATAAATCAAATTAAACAAGTTAGGGCAGAGATATTCACTAATTTATTCCTTTTTTGATTAAACAAAATATTGAATGAAGCCACAATTATTTCAAATTCCATATCGAGTTCAAGAATAAAACTGAGAATCAAAATCCACTGTAATTTATCAATACACCATGTCTGTCAAAACCCTGAAGCAAGCTACTCCATAATAACAAAAAAGAACATAGAAGAAGAAGAATGAGGAAACAATACAATCAATGATTAATCCGATCCGTATTGAGTTGAAACGTGATGGAAGTGGTGAATCTCGGGCTTCCAATGCTCTTCTACTCTCCTTCATGCTTCCTGGGTCAAAAGTTCAGCTAAAACTTAAAACCGTTCTTAGGGTGTATTTATAGATGTAGGAAAAGTCTCTGCATTGCTAGGATTTGAATGTAATGGTTACGTAGCACCAATATAACGTAAACTCTAAACCAGTAAATTTCTCATCTCTGCCACAATGAAGTGAGGTCATCTAAAAGAATTATTTGACATGGAATCTCCTTTTGTTTTGTTCTTCATTTGACATGGAATCTCCTTCTATTTCATTCTTAGTGATAAGTAAGATTTTTGGTATTGCATTTAAATGTTCTTTTCTCAAGCACCGAGTAAGCAGTTCTCAGAATGTATTTGATTCTCCACTGATTCGGATATCAGCATGTTTACAGGCTACAGCTACATATGTCTTTAGGAGCCATTTGGTCATTCTAGGAGTTTGACCTGACATCCATTTAGCTCCATATCTTGCAAGGTGTTAATTAACCACCTGCATGGTGGTTGGTTTTTTAAATTGAAATGACACTCACAGAAGAATAGAAACCTTTTTCTCTTTTATAATTGTTGTAGTACTTATCATCAAAACTTTACCTTATCAGTTATCAGTTTTAAAAAAAAGGAAGGGAAGGATAGAAAACCTTGATCTTTTAACTATTGACTATGAGTTCTTTGTAAAAAAAAAAACCACTATTGAATATGAGTATATGATGTTAGATTATTGATACTCTTTTTGTGTTCTTCACACATTATTGTGTATATTAATATTTGATCAGGAGGTTATTTTCCAAATTTTGCTTTTACATAGGGATATGTGGGCAACAAGTCAGCAGTATTCCCCCTCCAACTGTTGGGCTATGATGTGGACCCAATCAATTCTGTACAGTTCTCAAATCACACAGGCAAGCTGCTTATATCACTTCATTCAAAGAATCTGAGGCCTGAAATACGGTGCGAGGTCATCTGTTAACCTGTAAAATCATGTGAACTGGATTATGTTATGGTTAATTAGCTCGAGCACTCTGCAGGATACCCAACCTTTAAGGGACAGGTTTTAAATGGAGAACAATTGTGGGAATTAATAGAAGGTCTTGAAGCCAATGGTCTGTTATATTATACTCATCTGCTGACAGGTACTTTGAATGAGTATTCCATGATGTTTTTTATGACATACATTCATGCTTGAAGGCTCTGATACCAGAACTTACATGTCAACAAACTTTTATATTTAGCAGTTTAAAAAATGTCTTCTGCTCCTTCATCTATAGCTTTCAGTACGTATAAAATGAAATTGCAAAAAGAGTTTTGGTTACCTTGCATAGACTAGTTACCTGCTGTGTCTTGTGTCAATCCAATTATCTGTCTTGTGTTTTGGGCTGCATTTATTTGCCATTATAGGAATTCAGACTGCTTCTCAATTTGATCCTTCTTTTCTATTGACAGGAATCTTCTTTTCTTTTTCTCATTGTTTTCCCTCTTTGTTTGTATGGAATACTTTGTTGGGATCAGATGCTTATATTGACTAACACTTGTAGGTTATATTGGTTCGGTCTCCTTCTTGAACACAGTACTGAAAGTTGTTGATAAGCTTCGATCTGTCAACCCCAAACTTAAATTTGGTGAGTATTTCTCCAGGAGCAAATTTTTATGTTTCATTTAGGAAGATAGATTCTTTCCAAATTACTGCATTTACAGTTCTCCTCATGTAGTCAAGTGTCTCCTTATTTCATCGCTACTGTCTTACGGCTTAGGAGAAGGTGAATTTCAATGTGGTAATTGCTGGTGAGGTGTAATGCTGTTTTAGATAGATACTAGGCTGTTATACCAAATTGCTTCTCTTTCTAGATGTATGTAGTTGTACACATATCTTTTATGTTTGTCCCTTCCGATTCTCGTTTTAATAAATTTTATTTGTCAGTTTGTGATCCTGTGATGGGTGATGAAGGTAAGCTATATGTTCCTCCAGAGCTGGTGACGGTATACCGTGAAAAGGTAATTCTTTTTAATTTTGCTAAAACAACATCGATGTGAATAAATCATAACTAGCAGTTAAAAGAATCCGTCATAAACATTGTTTTGATCGACCAGGCTTAGAAATGGATGAGGACCCAAACATTTTACTGCTCAGTCATTCAGTATGCTCCTAGCTGCTTGTTGTGATAACTTCAGCATGTTAAGGGACTGAGCCTGTCTTATTATTTATATTTTTGTTTGCACTGATTTGATATTGCCCATAACATTATATGACTATCTTACTTGCAGAGGCAATGCATTTTCTTTATTTAATGTCGTATAGTGGACTCTTGTGGTCCAAACCTTCTCCGGTCCCCACACTTAGAAGGAGCTTAGTGCACCAGGCTGCATTTTTAACAAACATGTTTTGTAGCACTATTTTGAGTTTGTGGATCTTTGGACATTTATAACTTGTATCATTATGGAATTTTCTTTCTTGCTTTGGGTGGTGAACATTGATTATAAAACTTGTTATGGATGTGAAAAAATCCTCCTTTTCTTCTTTTTGATCTTTTGACTAGACATGCCAACTTAGATCCAATTATATAACATGCATTAAGGATGCCAACTTAGATCCAATTATATAACATGCATTAAGGATCGGAACGTGAGAGTGGCTCCAAATAATGAATTGGTGACTGAATAATGTCTGGATTGGAGCATTTAGTGATGTTGTTTAATTTGTTGTGTTGCTTAACTAGGTTGTGCCTGTTGCTTCAATGCTGACGCCTAACCAGTTTGAAGCAGAACAGTTGACTGGGTCCAGGTAACATTTCTAGGGGCCGTTACTTATCCCTAGATTAAAATTGCATTTTCAGGGTATTTCAGCTGAATGAAGACATGCAGTCTTACAATGGTAGACTTGATTCTCAAGTGGTATGACATTTGTTTGGGTGGGTTGGGGTGTGGGGTGTGGGAGTAAGTCAAATAGTGTTGGTTATAGAGTTATAGGTCTGTAAAATGTGAAAGGTTCCTCCTTTATTTGAAATAGCTGTCTTTTCTAAGTTTGCTGGTTAATCTACTTACTCACTAGACCGTTCATGCAAGGTTTTGGAAGCTTTAACTTGAAGCTTGCTTAAATAATGTATTTTTTTCTTGTGAATGCACATGTTATAAGGAATTGGAAGCACAGTTGATTTTGTCTTTCTTCTTAATCTTATCATATAGTTAGAAGCTTTTGACCAACTAATATCAGTATTATCGTGAACTCTTACTAGGTTTTATTGACTATTGTTAGTTCTATAATGTTTTTGGAAGTTGTTAAAGAAGAGTGGAACTTCATTTTGCAAAATAGAGAAGAATGACTTAGGGGGTGTTTGGATTAACTTATTGTGCTGTTGGCTTTTAATCACTTTTTCAGTTTTGGAGGTGTTTGGAAAAGTAAAAAAAGTGATTTTAAGCACTCATCCTTAGGTCAAAAAAGTTATAAAATTGCCAAAAGCCAAAACTAGGGTATCCCCTACTTATAACTTTTAGCTTTTTGACTTATAAGTTACTTCTTATAAGCTTATCCAAAGGGCACTTAATCTTGTGCTTTTCATTTATTTTCTTGCAATACTTCTACCTAATAAGGATGTTTTTTTTTTTTTTGACAGAATCACTTCTGAAAAAGATGGGCAAGAAGCTTGCAACATTCTGCATGCTGCTGGGCCATCAAAGGTATCCTGATGTACTTAGAGATCTAAATACTCTTAGAAAGCTTTCTAATGCAGTCATATTTATAGCAAGAACAATTCGCAGGAAAGTTTTTTCTGTTGCTTATATTTCTTTTGCAATTACTTTTTCTCCTTAGGGCTTCTCCTTAACCTTACAGCACTTTCTTTTCACAATGGTGTTGCACACTTCTACTATTACACCAGGTACCTGTTACCTCCCACCAACACCAGCACCGGGTAAATCTACCAAGCAAGGTTTTGAAAGATAGGGGAGAATCACCCGGTGTTTTTTACCCTCCACTAAGATTTGAACCCTAGTTTCAGATGTTTTTTTACCCATTTCATTAATCACTATGACACATCCTAAGGTGCTCCTTAACCTCAATGCACATTGCCAGCCATGTTTTGCCTTGGATTATTGATATTGGAGCATTTCATGGGAGTCTTCTTGTTGGGAACCTTGTATAGTAAAAGATAAACATATATCTGATATTGACTTCCTGTAAGGATTTGCTCCTAAACTCAAACTCTGTCAATGCTGAATATATGGTGTAGAGGATTGCTGAATTTATGGTCCCACGAAAATAACTTTAATTGGAATCAAGATTTTCAGTCCTTATATGTCTTGGCTGAAAATTTTGGACTGGTCTTTGGGTCAACCGCTCTATGCTCCTCAGCAACTGACAAGTGAAAATTGTAACATTTTTTGTTTCTGAAGCATGTTACCTTTTGATCAATTAAATAACTTTCCCTCCCCCTATCTTTTTATCTCTTTCTGAATCTTTCCATGAGTTTGTGAAAATGCCTCCTACACAATGCCATCATCACATTTTGAGTACCCACTATGTCTTTTCTTCGATTTTGAATTTGGATTACCTTGAAACTTGTGTAGGAAGGGTTCACTTTTTGTTATGCTTAATCTCAACTTTCCTTCCCAAGGCAGAAGGGGGGAAGTGGCATTACCTGAAAGAGGTTGATGAGCCTCAAGGGCTGTTACTTAGGCAGCTTGTGGCTCTAATCACTTATTCCTGGAGCTCATGCTCAATTGTCACTCATTTAAACTTGACTATTCTCTTATCTAGTCTGGTGTTCATAGTCTCTAACTCGAACATGAAAAATTACGGAGATCTAGAAAAAAGCATTTTGAAGTCGGGTAAATGTAGTGATTGTATTTTAAAAGAGAAGGAAGGGAACAATCAGCAGCTCTGAGTGTTGGATAAAGCTAGTTATATGCTGAAGTTCTACAATTATACATTTTGTTGTTTTTTATGTGGATACGCTAGTCATAAAAGTTCACCTTAGTTCAAGTGAATCTAAATATATATATTTTTCCAAAGACAAGTGAATCTAAATATATATTTTTCTAAAGACAAGTGAATGTAAATAGAGTGCAATATATATTCTGTTTGTGGAATGAAATGGGCCTAAATAGAGGCTAGAGCGCAATAGATATAGATGATGCGTATAGCCTCCCATTTTTCGTTAAAAGATAAAATAAATTTAGATGCTGATGTATTGTATTTTTCTATAATATCGTTCAGGCCTTTGTGTTTTTTGTTTTGCATGTATTGTATCATTCAGGTCTTTGTGCTCTATGTCAGGTTGTTATTACTAGCATAAACATTGATGGCACTCTTCTCCTTATTGGCAGTCACCAGAAAGAAAAGGTAAATGACATGATTGTCTATCATTTTGATATCAGGTACTTTCTTAGAGGGTAGTCCTACTTTCTTTTTATGGTAAGTCAAAAAAATAGTGTGCATTTCCTTAAAAGAGCAGATTTTTTAATACATTTTAAAGCAAAAGTCTAGTGGATCCAATTTTATTTCTCTCAATACAGTTTTTCCTCTATTGTCTTATCCAACAGCAAAGTTGACATGCGATTCTACATTGTGCCCCAAATAATAACTAAAACTCTCAGAGTTCAACTTTCCCATCCTAGTGGGCTAGTACTCGCTGCGTTCACTTTTACTTATCCATTTTTACTTAAAAATAGATGTCCATTTTACTTGTCCAGTTTAGAAAACCAAGATAATTTATATTTATCCTTATTATCAACTATAGTCATTTTACAATTCATTTATCAAAGCATTGAATTTCTTTTAGTCAAAGGGGTTATAGTAAAATAGTCATTCTATTTATTGCTCCTTAAGGGGTGTGTCAAGTCTATACTGGACAAGTAAAAATGGATGGATAGTGTAGTACTAATCGAATTGAAATTGGGACTGAAGATATTTCACATTGGATTTCGATTTATCATCTGGTCAGCATTTCGTCCTTTCCATGACATCATGCAAACTGGAAATGGAATTTGCATGTGAGCTTTCTTAAGATTGCGATGCAGTTAGTTTATCCCTACTATTGCTCCCATGAAACTGCTTAATTATGAGTTTTAAGCATATCACTGTTCTGTTTTTATTTAGGAATGATTCCACTAATCAATGTTATTTTCACTAAAAAGTTATATGATACGGATATCTAATTTGACAGGGTCAATCTCCTGAGCAATTCAAGATTGTGATACCGAAAATTCCTGCGTATTTCACGGTATGTGTCTTGCAGCTAAGATAATTAAAGAAATTTGACTTTGGAGGGAAAAATTTTGCTTCGTTTTTCGTCGAAATTAGTGTATTGCATAAATTAGTGCTTCGCTGGAATAATTGATTCAGGTTATAAAGATTATCCTTTTCTGGGGTTTAAAGGGAAACACTCCCACATAGATTACAAGTAATGTAATCAACACGTTTATTATTTTTCTCCTGTGGGGGGTAAGTTCCATGGAGAAACATTGAAACGACATTTGTTACTTTGCAAAAATCTGAGCATCCAATCCAAATATTTGATCAATAATTGGACCAGCCCAAGATTCTTATAAACTCCTTTGAAGTCGCTAGTCAATTTATGTGGGATAATTTGTTAATCTCCTTGCACATGTAACTTGGTCTTACACTTCACAAGTGAATTTTAATGCGTACGTAGGGGTGCAGAAGGGACGTTCCAAATTTGTCATGATGTGACAGATACGCACATCTAACCCAACACCTCTAAACAATGGGCAGAATGTTCATCTCTCAGAAGCCCGTGCATAGTCCATTTAGACAATTAGTAACTCCACACTTTCAACTTCTTAATTTGTCAGAAATCCTATATATGAGACTTAAGTTTTTCCAAGTGTTCTTTCATTGTTTTAGGAGTTCAATGCTTATTTTTTTAGTTGTTGGGCAATGTGAGCTCCGTCTAAGAGGGAGGAAGGGGGAGAGAGCTGGCATCGACCGCTATGCATCTAGTTATTAGATATGTCTTATTGTGCTGGTTTCCAACATGATTATTCGTGCTTATTAGATTTACTGAGATTATGCCTACTTATTAAGATATCAGGGATATCATTCAGTTTTCATTTTGAATAAGGCTGGTGGGTGTGCACTTTTTACAACAATGTAGAAATCCCAGAAATTGATTATGGTTTCTTACTTTAATGCTCATTCACCTTCATCGGTTTCTCAATACATATTAGCTCTTGGAAATTCATTCAATATACATTACATGCTTGCAGGGAACGGGAGACTTAACGACTGCTTTGTTGCTTGGCTGGAGCAATGTAATGTTTGACTCAATTAAGACAGTCTGAGCTTTATTTCCCACCATAATCTTCTCTGATATTAATTTTTTATCTCATACAGAAATATCCCGATGACCTCGACAAAGCGGCAGAGCTTGCTGTCTCAAGTGTACAGGTACTAGTGTGCTTCCCTGTTGTTTGTGTACATCCACTCATGTAATGTCTTAAAATGTGGAGACTGGATCGGCATTTTGAATAAGTTACTATGACAGCATCTAACTAGTTTGATTGCATTGTCATGATTTGGGAAATTTGTTTCATAAACCTATGCTAATATCCAGGAGCTTTTGCGCTTCGTTAACACCAGGAATTGTAAAACAGCTATGAGCCTTCTGCCGGACTGAACAAATATATAGGCTCATGCTTTTATATAGCTGAAGGTTAAAACAGCGGCTATTCTTGACTTGTGCCAAGAACAAATATAATGTGTTATTTAATTAATTTTTTTTTTTATGCAACCTAGTCGTATTTTTAGTCAAAAATTTGGGTAGTGTACACAGTGCACATTCAACTATCCAGAATTTTCATGCTTGTGGCGAACATTAGTTGCTTTCTCTTTTCTCAAATCAACCAATTTTGTTTGCTTGATGCAGGCACTTTTATTGAGGACACTAGCAGATTATCAGAAGGTTGGCTATGACTGCCAATCAAGCAGTTTGGAAATTCGGTTGATCCAGAGCCTAGATGACATCCGCAACCCAGAAGTTAAATATAGAGCTAAAAGATATAACTAAGATTCTGTTGCGGTCTGGTCTATTTATTCCTTTAGGATAGTCTCAGTAGAATGAAACAGTTTGATTTGTACACAATATAAATAGAGTGGGCCATTTAGCTCTTGTTGCTGAAGACGTTCATATCCCCCATTAACTTATAATTAGATGGCAACAGATAGTACTGAGAAGAGCATCCTGGGAAAAGAGGGTATGGCAATCGTTATATTCATTTTGTTATTGCCTTCCTTTCTCCTTCATTTGTTTGTGCTTTATCCTTTTGGCTATTCCGTGCTTCGCGAAACTTGAGAGGGATAACACTTGTATACATCTTCTCACCTAAAGGAAAAATTACAGGGACAGGTCTTGGTATTATTTTAATTATATAGATACCTTGCTCCGTTCTCGTAGCCTCTTGGATCAACGAACTGAGGCACGAGTATTCATTTGGCTGGAATAAAACAATCATTTTTCATGTTATGGTGGGTTTAATCAACGTCAACCATCACTCCTTTTGAAAGAAGAGAAGACCCCCAATGTCGACTAGTTTGGGGGTAGAGTGTAGACCATCCACTTTGGCTCACTCGAATAGGTCGAGTAGAACCTCTCATTAAGGGGAGGGAGCACAGCACAATTACACACAAGTTGAGGCAACTCTATGTATATCCTATCCTGCCTGAGCTTTCTAAAAACTAAGTGGGTGTTTAGACGTAAGATTGGTGAAATTTGAAAAAACGTTGAAAAATTGGAGTACTAGGTCTTGGGTAGGGATCTCCCAAATGAGGTATGCATGTTTTCTCAGTTGAGCTTAATTATACTGGAGTGAAGTTTACCTTGTGCGCATTCAAAAAATAGTTATTGTAGTTCCCTTTGTCATACATAGAAGTACTCGACCTTTGATATAAGCATTGATATCTGAACTTAGTTGTTTTAGATTTTTGAGAACTATATTTCTTAAAAGTTGTACAAAAATAATTTTTGGAAAATTGAAGCTATACGTAGGTACTAGTTCCCCGAAAAAGAAAAAAAGAATCCATCGTGATGGGGCTAATTTGAATTTGTCGGAAAATGAAGGGCAGTCATTGTAATTACTCTTTCTCACAAGGACCAATAAGCAGTTTCTACAAATTTGAGGGGCAGAACCTGATATTTTCGTTAAACTTCATCGGAACGTTTAAAGAGGTTTCTGGAACCTGGGCTCGCGGGAAAGCCCGTTCCAGTAACAACAAATTGGAGAGTTCAAAAAATGGAAGCTGAAGCAGCATTAGAGTTAGTGAAGCATGGCGCTACCTTGCTACTTCTTGATGTTCCTCAGAATACCCTCATCGGTATTGATACCCAGGTCTGTTTTAATTTTTTGAATAATTTGCTGTTCAATTTTTCCAATTGATTAATTTCGTTTTAATTTGAAGTAGTTTCGTTATTCTGTAGATGTTTTTCTCCGGGCCTAATTTCAAAGGTGTGAAGATGATTCCTCCTGGCGTCCATTTCATCTATTACAGTTCATCCAACAGGTGCTTTTTTTTAGCTTGAATCCCATTACTTATCATATTCTTCAGGAACTAATTAAGCTTCTAGGGTTGTGGAGTAGTCATCCTGAAATATTGGTTTCGAAGTACTTAATTATAAGTTAAAAGTGCTGGAAATATGATTATAGCTTAGAAATGTCAAATTATGTACTCCAGTTTGCTGTTTCTAGTGAATGCTGCAGTGACTTTCCTGTTAGCAATTCTGGTTTCTGATTGTTGCATAAGAACCCATTATGTCGCTTAACCTTTTTACTGATATAGGCTACTCACTTCAATATCATAACTATAAAGTTTAGGCCTAGAAAACTCAAATTAAATTCTTCTTGTTTCAAGTGAATGGTAGAGACGGAGCTAGGTGGGGGTTCATGTGTTCGGACGAACCCAATAGCTTTTCCGTAAACCCTAATTTGTACTAGAAAATTAATTAAATTTTTTTTGTATATTAATTTGTGAACCCCTAACAAAGTTGATTAACGGTTATTAACGTAATTTAGAATCCCAAACTCCTAATCCTTGCTTCACCTCTGGACTCATTGAATGGACGTCTCTGACCTTCTCCCAACAGTTTATCATTCATTTGTGCTGTAAGAATCATGTTCTGTTGCCAGATCTTTTAATTTTTGTACCATATTATTCTTTGTTGCTGTTGTTTGGTGCTCTTTTGGTTTCTCTCTCTTCATAGAAAACGAGATGATTAGTCTCTAATGTTGTCTTTTCTTCTTCTGGGTGCAGAGAAGGGAATGAGTTCTCACCAATAGTTGGTTTTTTCGTTGAGGCTAGCTCTTCAGAGGTTAACAAAAGATCTCATTTGCCACTTCTGCATTTATTTGTTGATCCACTCATGTTTGTAATTGTTCTGAGCGCTACTAATGTTGATAGCTAGATAGTGTTTGTACAGTTTTATGATGCCAAACCATAGACACAGATACAATTATATTACCATAGGTTCATTATATGCTTATCTCTTGCTTTTTTTTGTTGATTTCTTTTTATTCTATGTTTGAGCAATTGTTCACTTGTCATTGATGTACTAAATGTTGCTTGTTTTCTTTTATGTCAAAGTATGTTGGAAAAATGTCTATAAGTATGTTGCTTAACTTAATCTGTCTTCCAATGATAATTGAGCAGGTAATTGTTAAGAAATGGGATTCAAAGGATGAGCGATTTGTCAAATTATCCGAAGAAGAGGTGAGTTCTCCGAAGAATTTTCGTTACTCCTCTTTCTCTCTTTTCTTTTCCTCTTCTTTTTTTTTTTGTTCCTTGTTGGTGATTGGTTATGTGTGCAGAGAAATCTGCTATGATCCAGCATGTTAGAAGCTAGCCATAACATATTAGCTAATAAGGTGGAGCCCAATCTTATTAACCAGTACGATACTTCATCTTTTCTCGACTATTTTGGATGTTATTGGAATTATTTCCATGGTTACTTTCTTTGCTAGATAAAGGTAATGTTATTATTTCCATGGTTATGAAAGCAAAAAATTGATAAAGATTACTGCCTAAAATTAAAGAATTGACCTCCATAATTAAGAAATACTAGTACTTTCCCGTCCCTACGTCTGTGCAAAAACTTGGAGACTATTTGAGAAGGATGGAGTCTGTTAGCTGGTTTCTACCTCTGTTAGTCTTAGTGAGCATGTTGTCCATTAGTTCATCCTACTCAATTAGATGAACTTAGATGCACATATAATTTCACTTGCATACCAATTAATATTTTCCATAGCACAATTCTTTTCCTCACATGATTTTGATGATAAGAGAACATTCATTAACATGGGACTAGTTTTTTTGATGAAATTAGTAAGGGACTAATTACTGACTTGTTTGACTGGATAACTGCAAACTGTTGATGCTGTAGTGCAAGTTGAGCTCTTCCATTAGTTACATGTCCTTGGATAAATCGGACAATAATTCATTTTGGTGTCATCTACGTATGATCTCTATGCCAGTGGAGCTTCAGCTTGTCTACTGCACTGGTGAACTATGATTTTCTGTGTATTATTTCATCGGAGACCTATGTTGGAATTGGTTTTCGTTTAATGCAACATTATTCTTAAACATATCTATGGTGTGCATTTTTATTGCTTTAGAAGACTTGTTTCCTTTTCAAAAAATGATTATATCCGGTTTATTTGAAGGGAGAGAGATATGCTCAAGCGGTGAAAAAGTTGGAGTTTGACAGACAACTTGGCCCTTATGCATTGGATCAGTACGGAGATTGGAAGCGCTTATCTAACTTTATTACGAAGAGTACCATTGGAAGAATTGGTATGTACATTGCTTTCACATGGTCTCTTAGTGTTTTGACGATGAGAACTGAGGGCAACATCTGAGCCAAAGATGTGGAATCCTTGGTTGAGTTGATTATAAAAGAGTTATCAGCATAAAGAGGTAGAAAGTTTGAGAATATTTGGGAGTAATGTCTCTCAGTCCTTGTGTTTTTCGCGATTAGATGGTGCCTGATATATGATGCCACCTAATCCCATTAGTTGTGCGGCTACTGGCGTAGGTATCCCATTGGTAACATGATAGCATTATTAAACCCATTAATTATCACATGATTTCTCAATCCCTTTTACCGTGAGACAATGATACTTGAGTTCATATTAAAATAAACAACCTTATTGTGAACCCTTTTTTCTCTTTTGCTTTTGTTAATTGTGACCCTTTGGTTTCTTTGACCTGCTCAATGGAATTGGTTCAGCTAGTAAGTCTCATGTCATAGTTAATGGGTTATCAACTTATCTCTCTCTGAGTAAATCAAAACATGAGTTACTCTTGTGTGTGTGATCTTTGCTCTGTCTTGTTATCCTTTTGCTATTCGCTTCACCAGTTTCATTATTTTGCAGAACCTATTGGAGGAGAAATTACAATTATTTCTGAATCTGAAATGGTTGGGAATGTTCATAAGACGGCCATGGAGGAAGTCTTGGCTGAGCAGTTGAAGAGTAGCAAGTTCTCGAAGCCTGATAAGAAGTCTCCAAGTAACGGTTGTTATTACACCTCAATTCCTCGTGTTATAAAGCTAAAGGGAGTTTCAGGACAAGATCTTACTAACATGAATCTGGACAAGGTATTTGGCTTAAATCTGTGCAGTTTATATAAAATTGATCAGTCTTTCTCTTTTTCTTTTCTTTTGCTTTTGAGAATAACTTTATATTTTACCTTCAATGCAGACACACGTATTGGAGACCATTCTGACGAAGCAATATGGTGGTTCAGAAGATTCACTTCTGGGAGAACTACAATTTGCCTTTGTAGCGTTTCTGGTATCAGCCAGCAGTTTCAACTTTTCTTTGCTCTTTAGTTCTTTATGTGATGAACCAACTTAATTGAGAAGACAGTTGTTGAAGTTAAATATGTGAACAATTTACAGATGGGACAGTCACTTGAAGCTTTTCTACAATGGAAGCTTTTAGTCAGCCTATTACTTGGCTGTACAGAAGCTGTAAGTATACATCAATCTCTCTGCTTATATGTTGCTAGGAAAATCTTCCTCTCTACCGACATTTCCTGATGCAATATGGACCTAGAAATTACAGCACACCCTCTCTCTCTCTCTCTCTCTCTTTTCTTGTGATCAATGTTGATACTAGTTATGCTTTCAGATAAATCATAAAAGTCTGAGTTGCTTTTGAGCATAATTTCCATGCCCAGTGGATTTTTGTAACAACCTACATGATAATCCTTGGTCTACTTCTAATGTCAAGTTTGTGTCTAGTCTGACCATTAATTTCTTTGCAGCCTCTCCACACAAGGACTCAGCTATTCACCAAGGTAACTTTCAAGTTTCAAAGAACATATCCTTTCAGTGCATGCTGTCTTATAGAAACATATGTAATTTCCAGCTCTGTGGCCGGAAGCCTGGGCTTATGGAATAATACAACAATTTTATCATTGCATTTCCACAACTCTGTCCAACATAAGATGAAAATGAGAAATCCTATCAGTTAATATGGACAGTGAAAACAAGAAACCCAGTATGTCTATAAAGATTTATTTTGTTTCGCTTTATAAGGAGCCCCTTTATCGTAAGAGTGATCTTATGGTAGAGGCATTCTAAGCAATATGCAGGGCTTATGAGTGATGTGATCTTTTTACTCTGGTTAATGAACAATGAGAATAAGTGTGGCCAATGGTATGGTACTATGCTTCTTGGTGTGAAGTTGGGTAAAAGACCACAGTGAACGTGTGGTTCCATCGTGTTGAACTTTGTATATAGCATCAAAGATGTGGTGCTGCATTTAATGGGCGAATTATTGTACCCTGCTTTTCTAGTAGTTGGGGTGAAGAATATTCAGTGTATAATTCATCTCTCACGATCACTGTTCCTTTCATGAGATGAATGACACGTGTGGATTGAGAATGCACTTGGTGGTGTAGACACTATTACTTTTTCATGTTACTCCATATTTTATATATTCCAGTATGAAAAAGATTCCTTGAATTTATTTTGATCTTTTTCATCTTTTAGATTCATACATGCTGACACTTGCAATCTGTATGTATTTATCATCAGTTCATCAAAGCAATATATTATCAGTTGAAAATTGGATTTCAAAAGGATAGCAAGGATACTAGCAGGGCAGAGAAAGGTGCAACAACCTCTTTGGACGAGTCTTTGTTGTCTGCTGATAACTTCCTGCGCCACCTTTGTAAGGTAAAATCCAGTTCACATAGCAGTGTGTGCTACTTGAGTGTAGGTAAACGGTCTTAATATAACTCCCTGGTTTGTTTCGAATCTGACATGCTCCCTAGATGTAAAAACTCTTCGACACATCTTAGAAATGTTGTTTTTAACGGGGAATGTGATGTCCATGCTTGCTTGTGCATCTCGACTATGCCAAAAGGGACCTGTTACCTCTAAGCAGCACAGGCTTCCACCAAGGCTTGGGAACATGGAAAAAGTCGCCTATCATTTTTTGCCTCTGATGAGATTTGAACCCTAGGTCTCTCAGGGTTTTAATTTCCGCTTTATTGACTGCTGCCATACCATTGTTAGCTTGTAAGCGTTTCACTATGACTTGTCAAGCACTCACACTACCAAGACATATGGCTATGGAGGGTTTTACTTGTGATAGTATATTTCTTGATTACGATAGGATGTATCTTATTGAGCCATCTTTACAATTTGTTGCAGGATTTCTTCTCATTGGTGCTTGATGCCCCCATGGTTGATGGAGACCTCCTGACTTGGGTATGCCTCCAGACGGTTTGATTCCTTTGAAGTTAATTTAGGATGTATTTTCGTAACACAAACGCCAGTGAGAAGTCGGAAACATTCCTTATAATGAACTGCCGCATCATAGTTTCCTGCAATAGTCTTTCTGCAAAAGATTACTCTCAACTCAAATGAGAGTCTATATCTGTCCTGTTTTGACCATGTTTCCAGTGGAATCAACTAGTGAATTTAGTCTACTATCTTAAAGTGGATTTACTTCTTTGTCAAATAGGCAAACGGGATGTCAGCTTTATACCTCAGTCTTTCATCACTAGGAAGGATAATCAACATTTAGTTTGTCCTTTCCCGTTAAGATTGTTGTATTTATTCCTACGTAGTACGTAGTATATAGAATGAAAATATATGCAAAGTCCATGTGCATTTATTTTGAGTATTCTACAAAAATCTCTTACGCACTTCTATTCTTAAGCATTCATGGTACTGTTTTGACATTGTTTTTTTTCATAATCTGCTTGAGTAACTATTCATGGCAAGTATAATCCAGCTTCTGTTCCTCTAGACGTGCAACTCCAGATTCACTGAACAATAGGTTGAAATGCGAGTAAATGAGCTTTTCTTTTCAATTCACTATCTTGAACACATTACTAATTGGTGGGTTTTTCTTCTTTGTTGAATGATAGACTAGAAAGCTGAGAGAACTGCTTGAGCGGACTCTTGGATGGGACTTCAAGCTGGATAGTTCTGTTGATGGTATGCATCTTGAAGAAGACGATGAGGTTTGGAAAATCAGATGCCGGTTCACTATTTTTCTTCTTTTTATTTTTGGCTTCTTCCTTCTCATTAGGTCTTTCGACTTCTGCAGTTTGCTCCAGTGCTGGAGATTCTAGACGATCCTGATCACTGAAAGACAAGCAATATGAATAATATGAGACTTGATCCAAATGTAATCAGCTGTTTGTCAGTACTGATATATCATGATTTCAGAGAGTTGCTGTTGAAAGATTCTGATCTGATAGTTTATATGAAGCTCAATTAATATGAATGGTGCATGCATATATGAACAGAAGGGAGTTACATTTAAACTTACTTGCAATCAGTATTTATTCATATCAAACCGAAAGTCGTGTTTTTTTTTGTAAATAGATTTATCAAAGTGATGTATCTTAATACTTACAAAGAAAAATATTATGGAAAAAATCTTCCGGCCAGAAAATTTGGCTAAAATGATAAAATAATATATTTTACAGTATGTTATTTTACTTTTTTTTGAATATTTTTATTTTTTTAACTTTAATATCTTTTGATAAAAAAATTAGTTTATTTTAAAATAAAAAAGTATTATAAACTTTTAAAATTTCTGACCATTTAGCATTACCCAAAAATTATATTCGGTAAAGTTTGTGCATCCAAAAGTAGAAGCATACTCTTCTGTCTCAATTTTTGGGATTTATATTAGTGTCTTAATTTAAGTGATATTTCTTTTAACAAGTATAAAAATAACTTTAATTAAGTAAAAATAGAAGTGTTTGACAAATATAAAAATAATTTTAATTAAGTAAAAAACATTTCAAATTATATTAAGAAATATTTAACAAGGTTAAAAATAAATTAAAATAAGATAAAAATAAAAAATCGATCTCTCTTATTTTTTATTTTTTAACTTAAAGGTCATATACTTTATTTAAAATTATTTTTTTTCAAATCAATTCAAATGGGGTATAAAGAAGTCCTCTATTTTTTTTTCCTTTTTTACTTAAAAGTTATTTATCTTTTATTTAAAAATTATTTATTTTTTATTTAATTTTTTTTTTAAGTCAATCAAAGGATATATAAACGAGTTAAACTGGTGCCGGTAGAGTCTATATATGTTGAGAGCGGAATTTGGGTCCCTTACACTTCTAGTCATTCTCTTACGGCCCGTCCGCCGTTTAGTTCATTTTCCGGCGAAACAAGGATTATAAAGTCCATTGGAGCTTCCGTTCAGGTTTTCCTACTTTGTTTGCTCAATAATTGTCGCTGCACAAATGAACGTTCATTTTTGTCGGGTCTTGTTGCTTTGGCTGATTATACGATGAAATAAAAAAATGAAGAAGATTATATGATGAAATCCAAATTTAAACCTAAGTAATTCATTGCATAGATTAGCTTTTTGAAGTGAATAAATTAACTGATTGTTGAACTTGAGCAAAAATTACATTTTTCATTCGGTTTTAAAAAAATCTATTTCAGAAACAGAACTAATTACTAGTTGTCTTTCCAAAAAAAATAAAAAATCAGATGTTTCATTTCATTTCGCTCATTGTTTTGAAACTTTTTTGTTAGGTAGTTGCTGTGGAAATGATATAGTCAAGGAGTTGAAGAGCAAACAATTAGTACAGAGGATGTGTTCAAGACCCTTGAAAAGATAGAACTTTTCCAAGTTCATTGAGAATCTCAAAGCTTGAAGGTTAATTTAGTTTATTTACTCTTAAGTTGTTTAATCTCAGTAATGAGTACCTTTACGTTGATGTTGAACGGGTAGACAAGCTTTTCATTTTAATTGCATATAGTCAAGTGTCAACCTTGTGGTGAGATGTCTATGAGTGTTAGTGGTGGGTGCCCATGTAGTTCTTGAACCAAAGAGTTTATATGTTCTGATAGCTTAAATCCTGAGTCCAATAATGGACATAATGGTATTAGCATAGAGGTTTGAGGACAAGTACTATCAACTATGTAATAATTTTCCTTTTTTTTCCCCAAATATAATGAGTATTTTGATTTCCAATTGTAGTTATTTCTCCTTTAAAGAAGCTGATGCGGAGTTAGGGTTGAGTTGTATGTCTTTTTCTCTGCACAAATTGGGGAAATGGCTCGAAGGTTTTCTCGTCTTTGTACGGTTGCCTGCATGTGTAGATCAATTACTGGAGTCAAATTACAACCACCAATCTTACCCATCACATTCCAGTCTCATCCACACACTGTACCCCGTGGTTATCTTTATCCTATGCTCCAACTACAAGGTTAGTTCTCTGCACGCCTGTTAACCTAATTGGTAAAAGTGATAGAGCTCAAAGCTGATTTTCCCTCCCTGTTACATATTGCTGGTGTTTGTAAATTATAAGGCACCGGTTTGGACATTCAAGAGTATTATAAGTGATGGAAATGAGGCTTCTTTTCACGTGGACAGTCTATTAGTGGGAGTTCTCATTGAAATATTAAAAACCCTCGACTGCTCCAAGGCAGTCCAAGGACAGATTCCGAATAAGGGTTTCTCAGTTGTAGGAATAACAGTTTCAAGCCTAAGGACTTTGAGTTATTGATGGACTTCTTTCTTAAGTTTCTACTCTCTTATGCAGTGTTATAATCTCCTATCAAGTGAATCAGTTTTAACCTAGCATCAAGTGGCCTAGTGAATATTTTTACAACACATTTATGTTTCTACTTCAATATTTTACTTCTCAAGTTTACTACTTGTGCCTCTTTTGTTGATCCATGTTCCTGGACAAGAATTTATGTTTTGCCTTTCAGAATTCTTCTGAACTTTTTTTTTAACGAGTCTGCTACATGTATGTGTTAGGAAACCAAGATAATTTTCCTGTCCTCAAACTTCTTTGTTAATACCATTAAAGGAGAAACTACTACGATTGGAAATTAAAAGGTAGCTCACCTCTGCAATTTATCAACAGATATGATTGGCATATCTCAATTGAATAGTCATGAAGAAGTCTTATCACACCTCTGCTTTCAAGATAATTTTCCTGAAACAAATTCGCATGCCTTTCTTGTGACGGGATTTTGCCGATACTCTATCAATTGAGATTTGCTGATGATAATCGCATGTTCAGTTCAAAAAGGACCCTTAAATTCTAATGTTTCTATAGTTATCTAAGAATCTTAGGGCTGTGTTTCCGCCATTGTTATCTTTTAGGCAATCCATACTTCACCTGTTGATAAATTTCAGCTCGCCTTAAAATTTAGTTACTTTTATGCGTCTGCCCAGTACTTGAACACTTCTGTTTTCGTTAGTGCTTTTCAGTTGGTTGTCTGGTTGTTTCTTGAAGTTGTTTCTTCTGTTCTTTGAATTGGAAGATTTTTGTTAAAGTTAAGTTCTGTAGGTTTGTTGTACATCGATAGAATATTTTAGTGCTTGTGCTACATGATTTGGCCTCATTTTTCCTTGAAATTTCATCCAGTTTTAAAAATTCATCCTTCCTTGAAGTGGCCACAATTTCTTTTTAATAATTTAGTCCCTGGACTTGATATGCATATAACTTCTTGATATAGGCTACAAGTCAAGGCTTCTATTTTTAATACTGTAATACGGAGTTCTTTCTGCACATAGCATTTTGGCTTTTCTTCTTCTTGCAAGTATAATAACTTGCAAACAAAATTCAAGAGGTTCTATAATTGATGCAGTGTTGAGATCATATGCACGTAACAGACGTTCCAACTATGATCTATTTGGTGGTGGTATACCTAAACCAGATGAGTTTAAGAAAGCATGGGCAAAACAAATGGATGATGAAGAGAGCCGTCTATGGACAGCAAGTGAAGATGAAAGTGACTCCGATAAAGGTGATAGTCATAGCCGTCTCAGAAAAGAGATTAGGAAAGCCAAACAACGAGCAAAAGCGCAAGATGGTCCTATTGATGCAGATGATAGTGACGAACTGAGAAGTATGTGGTCTGATAGTGATGATGAGAAGACATTATGGACTGGTAGTGAAGGAGATGATGATGATGATATTCCGACTGAACCATACCCAAACAAAAAGAGTGATAGTTACATTGATAAACTGTTTGAGTTTGAGGAAAAACCTAAATATAGAACACTCTCTGAAGCCTTGAAATCTGAGCAGGAACCTGAAGAGTTATCTCCGGGAAAGCAAGCTAGAAAAATTGCAGTGGAAAATGCCCTTAAGAAATTGAAAAAGGGACCTGATGGGCGTTACATCAATGTTTGGGAGGTTATGAGTGATTTGGACATTCTGATTGGTGCTTTTGAGAACATCATTTCGGGACCAGAATATGCTGAACTGAGACAGGGAGGACCTAAGAAATTGAATATGCAGTTCTTCAAAGACATACAAGCTCGTATGAGAGATCCAAACTTTGAGTTCTCTCCTGAAATAAAACTGAAACCAAAGAGCAAATTGGTACGTAGAAAGAAATGGCAGAAAACAGAATCTAGGCGTAGGAAAGCACGGAAGCGATAGCTTCATGGCGACACCTTTCTTTTTTGCATTTAAACACTGTACCAATAGATTTATTTCTTAGTGGCTGATTCCAAGTTTCTTTAACTATTGGATGAGAGATAATTCATTTCAAGAAGAAGATGTGGCAGCTGTTGATGAAATTGCTTACTGCTTTCCCTAAATTATTCATGATTGTTTTAGGTATACCATTTACTTAGATTACTTATTCTTACTGCTGAATGGGAACTCAGATTTCATAGCTAACACTTTTAGATAAGTTAATTGCTCTATGCCTACTTTTAAAGTTTCACATTAATGCTTGTTTACTGCAACTGTAATCTATATTGCAAAGCAGCTAACAAAACAGTAACCTTCCACTGGGTTTTGCCTATGTCTGAAATTAGGGAGTATCACTACAACATTTGAATGCATAAAAGGTGGACTTATAGTAGCTTGGCAAATAAAGCTTTTTGCCTATCAGATTATTACGATAGTTTATAATACTAGGATAGTGTTAACAAAGTTGAAACAAAAAAAGACAAAATAAACGATACTTGTTTATATGTGAAAACTGAAATCTGATCTCTCTATATATAGGTATGGATAGTAAATCTCTCAATTGTTATAGTTATTCATGTTCCAAGAATGGCTGATGTTGGGTGGGAAGACACCATAGGGTGTCTGATAGAGAATCCTTCCTGGTTGATATGTGTAAATATCATTGATGATATTGCCAATGCCATTGTCATGGCTATTCTGCCTGTAAGAGTTCATCATTGTTGGAGGTAATGAAAAAAAGAGTTCATTGTTGAAGCTGGATATTTGTAATGGAAAGCCTGCATGTCATTCATCTCACTGAATGGCCTTGGTTGATATCCATATGCCCCTTGAGCAGTGTGTAAGTTCTGTAGTCCTGGTTCTTCACTTCCCAAATTAGCAAAATAGGAATTAATACTTCTAAGACCTTGGTTTGGAGCAAAACTAGGATTACTGTCTTGGAGACCTTCAAAATCAACCATTGAATTTCTTCTACCTTGTAGACTTTGGAGATATCCAAATGCAGAAGTTCTTCCGAAATCTGCATTGTTAATGATGCTTTCTTCCTGAACATTATATGGATAATCCATGTTTCCTAGTGCAAAAAGGTTCTGATTTGCCTCACCTGAGAGAGAGTCAATTCCAATACTCTGGTCCAAAAACTGTTTGTTGCCCCAATGATCGAAGCCTCGTTCAATAGGGGCACACATAGGCCGTCTCTTGGAGGCTCCAAGAGAATTGTACAAGCTGTGCATTTGGTTTTGATGCTTGGTATTATTGAGCCAGTTAAGGAGTTCTCTGTTTTGAGTCTTCTCATCGTCACACCAGTTCAGACCTCCCTGGTTTTGGTGAAAGTCATCATTCAACCAGTTGTAGAGAAGTTCTGTTTCTTGGTTTTCCATTGGATTTTCTGATAAAAGCTCTGCATGTTTTCCAGATTTGTTTAGCTTCTTGATCAGTGTTGCTGAGTCCACATTCCCAGATACTATGACCACTTGTTCATCGACATCCATTTTCACTTGATAAACCCCTGAAACCAAATGTTTTGTCCATAATGTAAATAAATCTTTATTCTAAAGTATGAACTTGCTCTATTCTTTTGTTAAGATCTGCCAAAGCAGTAATTTTGCCCACTCTCTCTTTTAATTTTTCCTGGTGTGCATGTTGGAGAAAAGGTGGTAGATGCTACTAGTGTAAACTTATAGTAAGTGAAAAATGAGAGTACCTTCAATTCTTCTAAGTAGTTTCTTCACCTTCTGCATGCATCCATGACAGTTGATCTGAACTTTAAGAACACAAGTCTGTAAACAAAAAAATACAAAGCAGTAGTTAAAGGAGGCTAAAGAGAAAAATAATTTAGTGGAAAATAAGAAAACTGATGAGAACTAAGTGAATGACCTGAATTCTCACAAGCTCAAAGTCATGGGCAGTAGCAGACATTTTTAAGGTAAGTAGCAGTGTTTAGTTTGTTCTCTTTGGTCAAATGAAGTTGAAACTTGTTGTTTCTATTTTAAGTCTTAGTAATAACTTACCTCAAAAGGATCACCCTACAAATGGCTAACTATCAGCCACAGTAGCACTAGGAAAGAGAAATGCAGGCACCAAATACATGACTCAGAAACAGCTGCAGCAACAACATGAGGCACACTACCTAGCTAGTCCTTTCATCTCAGTACAAAACACAACAGACCCTCAAAAATGTCAGTGTGTTGAGTGTTTTTGTGTTCTTTAGATAGGTGGTTTAGGGGGGGGGGGTGTTGAAGGGTGTAAGAAAAGTGTGATTTGACCAGTTGAGTAGTTCAGAAAAATGAGGATTGACAGTTCAGATAAAGGGTGTAAGGCAAAGTATATCATTTTTTCCACATAGAGGCAACTGTCAAGTAGTAGTGTCAGATTCTTTTGTTAATAGCATGACTATGTGTGTGGGAGTAGTACATTTACCTGATTTGATCCTAGCCAGAAGAATCTCATATCATAATCTGAATTCTGAAGAATAGGGAGTTGGTAGTATTAAAATTTTGTCACTACATAAACAACACTAAAAACTCATGAAAAGTTGTTAAAAAATCAGGACAAATATTTGAGCCATAGCCCATAGTGCCATACTTGTTCAGTCTTTCATATAGGCCCAACAAATTTTCACAAGCCCCATGGTTGGATCATTTTTGCTGAGTATTACAATTTGGGTCCAGATAGTCATGAGCCATCTTCAGAAAAAGATTGTTTGTTAATTTTGGGCCTCAAGCTCATGTTTGATAATAATATGCTATAAGTAGTTTATTATCAAAAAGTTTGTTTATAACTTGATATTTATCATCTTAAATGTGTGTGGTGTGTTGTTTTTATAACTTTTGACCCCCACTTGTCCCGATTCAACCTTCAAGGTAAAAAATAAAACTTACAAGTTTTGTCCATAGGGTAAGCGAGGTCAAAAATTGAAGACCGACACCTTTTAAGGACATTCTTGTAAATCAATATGATGGACCATATTTGGGAGGTCAATCATTGTCATTCACATTGTTAGAAGTTTTTATCCAACATGATTTTTTAATTAATGAGTATCTGTAAGTGACACTGTAACATGTTATGTTTGTATTTTATGACCTTTGTTGAATTTTATGAGGTGCTTTATAAGAAAAATATGCTGGCAAAGGCAACCCCAGACAGTATATAGCCAAATCAAGACATGCATGTCCCCCTTCAATTGTTCAAAAATAAAAATCTTTTAGGTCCCTCTTAACATGTAGACTCCTTACACTTTAATTTGATATTTTCATAAAAGAAATGTTTCTAAAGTACTAATCATATAATAGGAAATTATTATGTAACATTGCTCATAGCTTTCATGATGATTGATTTTGCTAAAAAAGAAAGAAAAAGAAAACCTTTACAGTTAGTTGATTAGAGCATCAGATTAGTCTTTCAAACTCCATTTCAACTTTTATTAATTTTAAAAAAAATCGATAAATTGATTAAAAAAAATTGCTTTTTCTTTATTCTTTCTTGTATTTTAATTGAAAAAGAAAGAAAGCATGATCAAGTCTTGTGGATCAGTGATTTAAAAAGGTTTTTTTCTATGTTTATGTTTCAATAATGCCTTATTTTAAAGTATTTATGCGGCTTTTTTCCTCCAAGACACACAAATCATGGTTAAGGTAATTGTCATTAACTGATTTAAACGGCGGAATTAACATTAAAGTGTTTACAGTTTTTGTTTTATACACTCAAATTTCTAAAGCAAAATTGTCATTTTCTTTGTTGTCCGGATTAAAATTCATAAATAAATAATTAGTGGGAAAAAATTTCCATCTTTCTTTTAATAAAATAAAATTGGTCGGTGTTATAGACTTGGCTTTTTTGAAAACTTGACCATGTAATGATGGAGTACCTAATTTTAAAATTTTACTTTCTTTCTTTTCGATTTAAGATAATAATTATTTTAAAACTTTACTTTCTTTCTTTTCGATTTAAAATAATAATTAATACCCCATCTTTAATTTGTTGTCACTGCTCAACTTTTAAAAAGAGAAAAATTGGTGAGAAAGACTTTTTAATTAAGGACTTTAAACTGTCCTACAACAGATTGAAAGAGGAAAATTTAATAAGAGATAATTATATTGGTACTTGTTTATTATATTCCAACATAGTGGCAACAGGTACAATCTACTAACCAGGATTTATTAGGATAAGATAAATCATATCTTAATCAGCTCTAATTTACTTTTTATATACATTCAAAATGAAATTCTTAATGAGTGTGTAATTGTATTAATCACTTTTGTCATGGTAAGAGCCAGAAATTCAGGATACATCAAAAGGAGTTTACCATCTTGATAAGTTTTTTTTTTTGGAAAAATTGTGTATAATAGCAAACTAATAACCTAAATTAAATGGAATAGCTATGGTTTGATTTAATTGTGCTCCATAGCAAACATTAGCTAAAATTTGCCAGCGTCTCTCTCCCAAAAATCTCGCTCGCCACTCTCCATTCTCGCTCGCCTCTCTCGCTTTATACACAGAAGTGTATAATTCTGTTTCTGTTTTGTATAAAGCGAGAGAAAGTTGTATATACACATGCAAAAATGTATATCTTCGTGTTATACACTTAATTATACAATTTACAAACATTTTACTTCAAATATTGCAGAGAAAAAGGCCAACGAATTATACAATTGCGAATTATACAATTGCAGTGAAATACAATTTTCTCTAGCTTTATACAACAGAAGTGTATATATTGTGTTTCTGTTTTTGTATAAAGCGGGAAAAACATATATCTTCTTGCTATACACTTATAATTATGCAATATACATACATTTTAATTCGATTCAACTGTATGCAAAACAAATTATACAATTGCAGCGAAATAGGCCAGCGAATTATACAATTTAGGCCAGCGAATTATACAATTGTATATGTATAGCAAATTATACAGTTTTATGTTTGCTATGGAGCGCAATTATGCAAAGTTTGCTATAGCATACAAATATGAATTTTTTGTTTGCTATATGTGAAAGTTGCCCTTTTTTTTTCCTTCTTATTTCTCAATCCGTGTTCGGTACCCTCAAGTTAGTCCACTATTCTGAATTCGCGCTGCTTAGGGCTATTTCGAAGAAATATTGTCTATGAAAAAAAATTTTCATATTTAAAGCTTGAATTCGAGACATCTAATTAGAGAAAAAGTAACTCTATCTGAAAGGTTAATTGTATGTGGCTTTTAGAAATTTGATTAGAAGAAATAACTCTATCTGAAAGGTTAATTGTATGTGGCTTTTAGAAATTTGAACAATTTTAATACAATAATATTTTTTTCTTTCACATTCAATAGGCCTATGTTAATATTTATCATATTTTCACCACGACAACTAGTATGAACTAATATCATATAGTCTGTATTATCGAAGCAATTAAATTAAGGAAAAGATATATACCACAGTTAAAATAGTTGATATATAGTCTGGATATCATAATTGTTAAGATATATAGTTTAGGGTATCATCATAATTGAGATATAGTAAGGTAGCACAAACGAAACAATATCAAGGTAACGCTTTTTTTCTACAAAAAGGATTGTAAGCAATAAGTGAATTTAAGTAATGATTATTGTCAAATAAAAATAAAGTAATGATTTGGTGATCATATAATTATTATAAGCAGAGTGAAAAAGGCAGTGAATTTGAAAAGGGCTGTTGGCAATCAAACCCTTCTTCTTCTTCTGGTCCTTATTGTAATCTTTATGAACTTAAAAGGAACATAAATTCCATAATCAGTGGAAAGAATAGGATTCTAGCTAATATGCATTCAGCATATTTGAGAATATATAACAATTTTAAGTGAAAACACTAGAATAAAAAATTCTCGATCTTTTTTTTATTTTAATATTTATATCTTTTCTTTTACTTGTTTATATTATGGATATATTTGAGAGTATATAACAATTTCACGTGAAAATACTAGAATAAAAAAATCACGATCTTTCTTTATTTTAATATTTATATCTTTCCTTCTACTTGTTTATATTATGGCTATATTTGAGAGTATATAACAATTTTATGTGAAAATATTAGAATAAAAAAATCACGACCTCTCTTATTTTAATATTTATATCTTTCCTTCTACTTGTTTATAGTATGACTATATTTGAGAGTATATAACAATTTTACGTGAAAATACTAGAATAAAAAAATCATGATCTTTCTTTATTTTAATATTTATATCTTTCCTTCTACTTGTTTATATTATGGCTATATTTGAGAGTATATAACAATTTTACGTGAAAACACTAGAATAAAAAAATCACGATCTTTCTTTATTTTAATATTTATATCTTTCCTTCTACGTGTTTACATTATGGCTATATTTGAGAGTATATAACAATTTTACGTGAAAATACTAGAATAAAAAATCACGACCTCTCTTTATTTTAATATTTATATCTTTCCTTCTACTTGTTTATAGTATGGCTATATTTGAGAGTATATAACAATTTTACGTGAAAACACTAGAATAAAAAAATCACGACCTCTCTTTATTTTAATATTTATATATTGCCTTCTACTTGTTTATATTATGGTTATATTTGAGAGTATATAACAATTTTACGTGAAAACACTAGAATAAAAAAATTACGACCTCTCTTTATTTTAATATTTATATCTTTCCTTCTACTTGTTTATATTATGGCTATATTTGAGAGCATATAACAATTTTACGTGAAAATACTAAAATAAAAAAATCGCGACCTTAATATTTATATCTTTCCTTCTATTTATTTATATTATGGCTATATTTTAACTCGATAAAAATTTCTAAATATACTGGTACTACTTAAAAGAAGGAAAAATATGATAACTTTATTGCGTAAAATTAATTGTACAAGACCCTAATTATGCTCATGAGCGTGACTGCTAAATTCCAAGAGACTAAATTGGAAGTTCCTTAATTTTAGGGACATATACTACGAAGAAATCACGCAAATACCTCCAACATTATATTAAATTAAATGCCGCTTTAAAACCTTATAAATTTAAAAGTATTACTACCTTCGTGTCAAATTAGATGGACATCTTCTTAAAAGTATTTGTCTCATATCATTTGATCACTTATTAAATCAGGATAGAATTATTTAATTTTTCTCCATTTACCCCTACAATTTATATCGACTTTGAAAGTTTAAACAAATTTAAAAATTTAAGGAAAAATAGCAAAGGTGATCAATCTATTAATAATTTCTTAATAACAATATAAAATAAAAAATATTCATCTAATATAAAGTTGTTATTGTTATTATTTAGCAAAATTTAGAAACAAAAAGATGGTATACAATAATAGATATTTGCTTCTTCAAATTCAAGCAAAGTACAAAAAAAACATAATATTCCATATTTAAAGCAATTAATTCTACCTTAGCCAGATCTTAATTACAACAATACTAATTTTCTTTTACTAAAACTCCAAGAAGAAGAAAAAAAACATGATCTTGGAGAAAAAAAGGAAATTTTGAAGTTGGTATCACATAATAGAACAAGCATTGGGATTATCATCACTAAAAAGATGAGTAATCCTTTCTTCAGTAGCATTAGGTGTAATTAGTGCTTGTGGCACATTTTTAACAAAACCAGAAGGTGCCTTTTTGTCATATGCTTGAGCTACATATGGATAAGACACCAAATTATATGGAACATATGGCCACATTTCTGCTCTTTTTCCAGTACTTTTTATTCTATTCAACACTCTCTGTGGATCAACATAACCACTCACTATCACCCTGTGTTGTTTTCTAATCACTTCCACTGTTTTCACACCTGAAATTACATCAAAATAATTACGTTATTTATAACGTACCATGATCAATCTAGAATAAATTAAATAAGAGTAATTTATATATTACTATAAACGAATTTTTTTTATGTAAGAACCTTTCATGCGTCTAACTGCGTTCTTGACTCTTCTTTCACATCCATCACAGTCCATCTTCACTTTTATCTCAACTGTCTAACAATTTTATTTTTTTTTTTGAAAAAAAACAACAATTTCATCAATAACACACAAAAAAGGTTACAAGATGAATATAAAGTAGAATTAATTAACGTATGTACCTGCAATGGTCTCCTTTTGGTACGTCTTGTACTAGTAACGGTGCAAAAAATGGATAAATAATCAAGAACACCCATATTATAAATTCTATCGATCGAATTTTCACTTATCTTTAGGAGAAGGCAAGTAATGTACAAATATATATATAAATAGAGACTTGTGTTGTGGGTTTTATGGGGATGGGGGAATATTATAACAAGTTGGTTAGGTGGATATGGGACAATGACAACTAAAGCAAGAATTAATCCTCGTAAGGCTTGGGCAATCCTCCTCCCTTAAAGCTAACTTTTGGGGTGTGAGTTAGGCCTAAGACCTAATTTCACATGGTATCAGAGCAAGGCCCGTCTCATCCGATGTTGGGGCCCCAAAATCAAAATTGCTCATGCACCAGATGCTAAGCACTGACGTGACGTGGGGTGTTAAAGAATGACAAAAATCCAACATCGGTGGTTAATGAGATAGGTGGACTCCTTATAAGGCTTGGACAATCCTCCTCCTATTGAGCTAGCTTTTGAGGTGTGAGTTAGGCCTAAAACCTAATTTCACATGGTATCAGAGCAGGGCCCATCTCACCTGATGTTGGGGCCCCCCAAAATCAAAATTGCCCATGCACCAGATGCTAAGCACTGGGCGTGACGTGGGGTGTTAAAGAATGAACTCCTTATAAGGCTTGACAATCCTCCTTCCTTTGAGCTAACTTTTGGGGTGTGAGTTGAGTCTAAAACCTAATTTGACATTCTTATTATCCTATTAAACTTTAAATTCAGGATTACCTTATTTATTATACAACAACAATTAAGATTCAATTTCAAATAAGTTGAAGTCGGCTATTAAAAAAATAAAAAGAAGTTAATGGTGGTACATTATATTGTTTAATTTTCTTTTTTACTAAAGAAATTGTCCATAAAAGATAACAAGTGTGCCCAGAAATAATGACCCTTTATGTAACTCTTCATTTGTTTATTGTGATGTGTTAGTAATTGGAAAATTGTTGTAAAGTACTTTTATGTCTTCCTTTCATTTTCGTTCAGTGGGTGTGGCTTTGCCTTTTTATTTATTTATCAATTAATGCCCCTAATTATTGCCTTCCAATGTTCCTTGATCCTAAATTCGTGCATAAAAGATTTTATTTAATTTCATTTTGGACTATTTCAGTTTAGTATATCTTTTCAATCAATTAATCAAAAAATTATTCCTCCAAATTATACTTCTGAAATTATATTGTTGTTGTATTTTATATATACGATACTATTTTATCGGGGCATGTATCTACCTAATAATGTTTAATCTTATTAGAGAAACAGTGAAAAACTTTAGTATACATAAAAAGCATCAACAAATTGAGACAGAGTTACTACATAAATTCAATTTTTGGGATGGAGAGTTTGAAATATTTTCTTGAATTTTGCTCCATGATTCTTTAAGACCTTTCTTCTATGTAGGGCAACGTAAAACCTTTGAGTTGGAAAAGGTTTTAAAAACACAAAGTAGGTTAATAGAATATCTTTTTTTATCCCCACAAGTATAGAGATGAAACTTGTTATAATTGGAATAGAAATTATTTATGAAAAAGAAGAATCCCAGGTCTCAAGGCATAACGTAAATCATTATAGTGCATCAACTTTTAGTATTGTTAAAATAAAATTTAGGTAATATATCAAAAAATTATACAAAAAAGACTATTTAACTGTCGGTATAATGATGCTTTTCAATATAAGATATGATGAGTTCCAAAGTGGTCCAATAATTGGATATTTATGTATTCCTTTTTTTTAGTTTTGGGGTCAACTGTAGGCCATGGGAACCTTATTAGTGACTTCAAAGTGAGAAACAAAGACAGAATCGTATTTTGATGATTTGAAGAGAATACATATATTCAAATTATCTTTCAAGTTCCAATTTATCTGCAAGAATAAAGATTCAGCAACTTTATTGTGGTGATTTGAAACTCCATGACAGTAGTTATTTTTCAAAGATAAGCCGAAAAATGACTAGTGAGAGTCATTTCTAAAATTACTTTTTTATCTGATAATCTCTACTTGTAAATCAACAGACATAGGAAAAAGTTATTGTTATGACCGTAAATAAGTAAGTGTAAATGCGGAAGCTAGCAAAACAAACCTTGAAAGACCACGAGTAAGAAGACAACGAGAAATATACCAAAAGACACAAAGATTTAACGTGGTTCGGTCAATCGACCTACGTCCACAAAGGAGATGAGCAATTCACTATAAATATGAGAGTACAAAATACAGAGGAAAACAACCTCAACCAATTCACTCGAAATACATGGGAGGTTCACACAAGTGATAACGTATCAAGCTTGTGACCCATAAATTCTCCCCCTAACCAAAACTCTGAAAGCTCTTAAGACTACATTGTGAATGCTGATTAAGTTAGAAAAAACATTCCTCTATTTATAGAGTCCTAAAATTTTTCCTACTAGAAAAAGGATTAGTCAATCCAAAATCCTTTTCCTAAAAGGAAAACCTATTTATGGTAAGAAATCAGGACAAATAAAACCCAACAGTTATCTGTTGTGCAATAAATTTGATAAAATGAAAACAACGTAAAATCTTATATTAAAGCAATCACTAGAAGGCTCGAAACCAGATTCGTAGGCCAACCACTGGAAGAAAATAGCTTCACTGTTTACACAAATTTCACTTAAATCTCATCATAAACTTTATATGAATTCATCATCTCCTCTGTCTATTTAAGCTCCCTGCGTAGCTAGCTAAAAAGCTGAAACATGAATATTCTCAAGTCAACAAATAGAGAAGGGGATTTTAGCCATAAAAAAGACAAAGGAGATTTGTTTTTTCTTTCACTAAATTGAGCGTTACATATCAGTTCAAGTTCATATAAGCAAATTCAGTTATTTTCTTGAAGCTGGAATATCTTGTATAACAAATGCCTTCTTTTAGCACTTCCTAGCGAGGTCAGTACTATCCCGAAAAACGAAAAGATCCCGACAGGAATCAGAACCATCCAGTCATTTAGCTTTGCATCATATGATCAGATAATGTAATGAACTCTCGAGAACAATGACATTTGGTACAACTTGTCGAGTGGAAGCTGCAATCAAAACAAAAGCATCAACTTTTCTATTATGCTCTACGGATAATGCTTTAACATGCTTTTGACTGCCAAGTCCTTTGGTTTTACACCATGTAAAAAAGACAAAGGAGCATATATTCCATATACCACCAGGTTGTGGCTTTTGGTATCTCAAAAGCAGTATTTGACACCATTCCAAATCAATTATCCTAACATTCTGTGTTTTTACGCATTTGCCAACATACTTCAAGTGAATTAAACTAGCACACAATCACACAAACAACTTAAACAATTCCATTTTCTAATAAGTTTCCCTTTACCACATGCTAATCTGTAAAACATTACTCTAAACAAGTTTTTCCTAGTTATCGCAGAAATCTAGATGACACGTTTTTCTTAATTATAGGTCTTAGCAGAGTCAATGATAAGGGAAAAGAAAAAGGGGTGTGGAGGAGTGTTGGGCTAGGCCAGCCCATAGATACTATTAATATGGGGAAATTTTGGGACAAAACCTGCATGGTTTTTCCCAAAAGTCTTTACAATGTCCCTACACTTCATATGTAACTTTTTTTCCTGATTAATTTCCAATGTGGCACTTTTTTCGCACGCCCAACAATTTTTCCTTGACCAAGTGCCACTAACCTATCACCAAAAACTAAGAAACAAGAAAAGGAAAAGGAATATTTTCAAAAAGAACAGAGATAATCGAGTTATTTACTAGGGATGCATAACAAGATTATTGTCATTTCGGGCATTCAATGGAGCCATTAAAAGAAAAAAAGAACTGGGTATCAAGAGAAATGCACATGTGGCAGCAGTTCCAAAATCAATTAAGATACAAGAAAGCATTAAGGACTTCAAGAATATTAAGCCTTACATTTGGTGTGGTTGACTGGCTTAGTGATCACAACTTTTTCAGCATTTGGCCTCTTAAACCATTCCAAAATGCAGCTGCATTAACAGCTCTCTTGCCAGGAAGTTGAATTTCCAAAACCTGAAATACCAAAAAAACTAGCATTGTAAGTATAACAAAATCAGTGTAACATGCCAAGAAAAAGAAGATGGCAGACAACAATAGAAATCAACCTCTAATATTAGAACTGCCCATATTAGCAGATCTATATACAAAAAAGAAGTGTCCATGCTCTGCAGACAACTAATTACCCCCCCCCCCCCTCTCCTCCTCATCTATCTATCTCCACAAAAGATTCAAGACAAATACATGAGGAAAACTTGAAAAGGACTCAAATAAATGTGTATGCACACAACCAATACATTCATAGTAGAGCTGTAAATTTAGATGAACAAAATCATACCTAACCCTCCATTTAATAGCCAAGAAACAGCAAATTTAAAGTGCATAGAGGTTCAAGATACAGTGCATGTACAATTGTGAATCAGCATGGAAAATTAAAGGTCATTGTACATGAATAGAAAGCCGGCATCATGGTGGATCTCGTGTAATTTTACAAATTTAGGACGATATGAAACTAGAGCAAGCCATAGAATCTAAGCCTATAAATGCTGATAGACCTTGCACCTTGAATCAAAATATTCTTGAATTTTAAGGTACATAATTTCTCACCTCCAGTGCCGTGCCCCCACCACAAGGAATTACCAGTGAACCTTTGGTGAAAAGCACATCATTGGCCTCTATATCTTGACTTTTGATACCACCATATATCCGAGTAGTGATAATTTTAAGCTCTATAATACTGCTCTGGCCATTGTTAGGGTCAATAACCTTAAGTCTAGCTCGTGTTCCTGGCCATCCTGCAAATGCCCGAACCTAAAAGCTACTGTGTCATGATCACTCAGCCCAGATTAAAGGACAATTGAGAAGAATACCTTGTTATGAAGCACATGGGCATCGTCATCAAACGATAGCCATGACTCCTCCGGAGTTATCTGCAAGAAGCGAAAATCAGAGTCTTATGCCAGAATTTCGGACGGTCTATCAGAAATTTGATTAGCCAAGAAAACATAATTGTTTAAAAAAGAAGTATAGTGTGCAACAGTTTGAGACCCATTATTGGTGTCACTTCAACCGTGATACGTATTTCACTTTTTAGATGGATTTAGTTCTCATGTCACCCTACCTACGCATTACTAGTGAAGCATGGCACAAAGTTTCAAACTGGGATGGGCTTACTGTCAGGAGCACTAAACGTGCAAGCAATGGTGGAAACATGTTTTGTGAAATAGGATCCACCGTCTGCCTGCGATAATATATGCTTAACCTTCATTCAACTATTCTCTATAAAATTAAAGAAGAAGCGAGGATTTTTCATGTGAAAATATGCTGAAAAGCAATCAAATACGCCAGAAATGTGAAGGGGAAGTGAACTTAAGTTTCTTATGTTTTACAAACAGGATATGCAAAACTTTTCAATTTTGAGCTCACTCCAGTGAAAATGAACCTAGGACTAGCTCACTCCTCCAGCTAATCCACTGGACTGATATGTATTTCTCTTCAAAACATCTTGAGCTTCTTTCTCTCAAAATCACCAATACCAGGCAAATGGAAGCCAACACCTTTAAGTAATAACTTTAATGTACTAATAATTATAAGAGGTTTCTAGGTAGATAACAGGCATATCTGTCCTGGCTATAAAATATCCAACCACAAAACTTGAAACTTTTGTTATGCAAGTCTGCTTAAGCCTTCCCTTAAACTCAGTATATGATACTGGGGCATATTATCCTGGAAAGATGGCTAATATCTCAACCTTCTCAGACCTTATAATGTTGCTGATGCAGGAAAACTTGTGCTGAATGCCACGATTTTTTATGCATCCACCTCCCCATTTGATTTAATAATTACACTTGAAACTGGGAAGAAATGCACCAAACGGTGGAAACACTGCAGGGGGGTGATTTTTACCTTGGGAGCCAGGGTAGCTTTAGAGTCATCTTGCTCTTCTGCTATTCCACTTGCAGACCCATCAAATATGGACGGAAGTTCACGAATTAGAAGTTTGGAACCTGAATGGAACAAAAAGCCATGAGCTATTGAAAAAATGGAATTTGAATCTTGAAAAATATTTGACATCCCAATATCTGCACATATCACAGAAAAAAACACCTATTGTAATTTGGTCAGAAGAATTTCGAAACAATATCACACTGGAATACTACCTCTTAAAACCCTGCCAAAGATTCTCTAACTATTACTCAAGTAACTTGAAGTGACCAAAATAAAACCTAAGTACATTCTGTTCTTCAATTTTAAGGCCAAATGATGCATTCAATAACACAGACAGGAAAAAAGGTTGCCTTTTAAACTAAGATACACATCTCATCCAGGATGACAAGTATTATAACACTGATTTGTAGTTAGTAAAGAGCAGGGAGTAGAAAATAAAAGTAACAAACCTAGATCAAATAGTAAGTCAAGTAAATCTGGAGCCTGCAAACAGATATTATAATATCAGTCAGAAATTTCATCAAGAGATAAAGGTGCTGCCCAGAAGGGGGGAGTCCACACACATGTAGAGTACAAATAAGTCGAGGCGCAACAATGTGGATAAGTTAAAACTACTGAGTATACTGACACATTTTTATGTATCTGTGCCATTATACACCAACCTTAGCCGTTTGATGAAAATTGAAAAATAGAATAATCACGAGACTCTTTTTCCAGTAATAGCAAGCACTGGAAATCAGTTTTTGCTGCATCCAGCACAATGGACTTGAAGAACTTAATCAAGCATCTACCCATGATGACAACCAATTAAAAACAAGATTTCTGGAAAGAAAATCATAAAGACCTTTATTTGATCATCAATTGTTACTCTTTCACAAGCAATAACTGGTCCAGCATCCAATTTACGAACTGTGTAAGCTAATGACACCCCTGTTTCTTTAACACCATCCTGAAATTATATACACAATTCCAAAAATCATATATCCATGGAACAAGTAACTCATATAATTTCTATGAGCTTTCAGGAGAATGTAAAAAAAAAAAAGAAACCTCCAATGCTCTTTGTACAGGTGCTGCACCACGGTATAGAGGCAGTAAACTTGGGTGTATATTAACCGTTCCTGTTTGATAAGATCAAAAAGACTAAAGCTCATTCAGATAATTGAGCTTAAGCAGGAAAAAAAATCTTTGAAAGCAGTTGCATAATAAGGGTGAAAACCCTATAATTAGCGCTGCCATCGTCTTTGTTTTAGCTCCAAAATATGCAGTTAATCATTTTATGCATCAGCTGTTCAGAATCCCTCTAGACGGCTAAGCTTTAGTAATTAAATTACAGTGACATCCTTTCTTTCTTAGTGTACAATTTACTGAAGCTACCCCTATCATCAACTTTCCCCGCTACAAATGTAAAAATTTACTGACATCCAGCATCTGTCAGAGATTCTCCATTATGAATCACCAAAGAAATGCACCGAATTTAATTATTAGAATTCCAGGTTTTTCATAAGCAAATTTCGATGACTTACTTTTGTAGAGAGTTCTTGAGGAAAGTTTTTCTTAAACCAAAGGGAATGCCAAATACGAGAATAATCTAGCCTTAAGTCTACCATGAGCTAAAGTAAGAAATTAAGAGTTCTTAATCAAGTGAAAATGGTTCTGAACTCTGACAACTCCCGAACTCCACCTCTTGAAAATATGAAAAATGCCTAACCTTTTGATGGAATATTCAGAAACTTTGTGGGTAAAATATTCCCATATGCAGCAGTAACACAAAGCTCTGGCTCCAAGGATTTAAAGTTGAAAAGAAATGCTTCCTGCACTACAATAGCACAGTTAAAAAAAGATGTCCAACGGAAACCATTCACTATAATTTTACAATTTCTGAAGATTGATCAGACAACTTTCAACGGGCACAAAAGCATAAAAATGCATGAAGGAAACAACTTGGTTTTTCACAATTTCATAACTGAAGCATCATTTTTTAATTGTTAGGAAAAATCACTGGTCATTAAAAGAAACATAGAATTTTAACTTTTTACTGTTCTCACTATCCTAGAGAATGTATATGATTTCATGTCCTAAAGAATTATAACCAAAACTTGTTAAAAGATGGTGTTCTAACTTGTTAGGAAAAACCACTGGTCATTAAAAGAAACATAGCCTTCTAACTTTTTACCTTCCTCGCAACCCTAGAAAATGCATCTGATTTCACGTCCTAAAGAATTATAACCAAAACTTACGTTTCTACATACAAAATGATTTCAGTTAAAAGGCACCATGGGAATTTTACATCAGGAAGACATCTGAGGAGCAGAGACATATCGAACAAATGCCAAATACATAAATAGTAAATAACTGTAGTTACCTCGCCAGCCTTTACAGGTGTGAAAATCAAATCAGAAGGGAAGCCTCTGTCAAGAGCATGCTGTGCAACTGGTGAAGGCATTACTTTTCTTCCTCTATCCCTTCCAGATGGTGGTTGTGTAACAATGGCTGTGATCTAACCAACGTTAAAGTAGCTCAGTTTCGCACCCCATCCACAATGTTCAAATACAATCCAAAACTGAAAACATACTTATATTATGCTGACCATAAGTAGATGCAGCCCTAAAAATCAACATTGTGGCCAGCATAATATAAGTATGATGTGATTGAGGAATGCAAAAGGTAGACGCAGCCCAAAAATGAATTTGTGTAATACTTCCCGAGAAAATAATAAGTTTGTGAAAACTTTAATAATAAGCCAAAAAGAAACAGACTAGTCAGTAAACTTAAAAGAACAAGTTTATATGTCACATTAGTACAAAGATAAATTACTTGAAGGAAAAAGAGAGAGAAAAGAGAGGTATAACTGAAAATTGCCTATGTTCACATAGAATAAACTGTGCACAAAACAATTAGGTGGAGTAATTAAATCCAGCTTTCAACTCTAATTACAGAATGAAGTCAAAAATCAAGGCTTTCCAGAAATTCTTGTTCAGAGGCATCACAAACATTTGTATACAAACATCTAACAACATTAGGTCTATGCCCAGATGAAAAAAGAATACACCTCAGTTGGAATTATAACACAAGCACCACTATGACTCAATCCTAAACTAGTTGAGATCAACTTATTAAATCCTCCATATGTATTCCACAACATTTTGCACCCATTACATTCCAATGCTCAGTAATTTATGTTATGCACTGGTGGAACAAGCAATTTCTGTAACCATACCTCAAAAAGTGAATCTGGGGCAGCAGAAGCATTGAGTAAAGCATCAAGTACTGAAGCAGATACCTATAATAATGCAATTAACAACAAGATTTTGATAAAAAGTTCATGTTTTAGTTTAAATCAAGAAAGGGGGATGGAAAGCAATGTGGCAGATAAACAAACCTGAGGAGAACCAAGAAACACAAGACGCTTCTTCTTGGTAGTAGAAGTGATGGCAGAAGAAGAAGCGGTGACATTGAAACTGCAAAAGCGCCGAATCATAACTGAAGAAGAAGATAACATAATTTTTGTTTTGAGGAATAGTAGTCTACTTTTTTTTTTTTTCCAAATATTTGTTGCCAAAGAATATGAGGTATTTATTTATTCAAGAAGATGAAACATACTAATGTAAAATTCTTGAAAATATTTTTTTTTTTATAAGTAAGATTTTATAAAAATATTGATTTTAATATATTTGTATTTTTAATGGATAAAGAAAAACTGCGATAAATACAATCACATAGATATAGGAATATCTTTTCCATCTTTATTTTTTATTTTTTAATTTAGCCTACCATTTCACAAAATAAATTAAGTAAATATATAAATAGAGAAAAATAAAAGGAACATTAAAATAAAAAGAAATCACACATTCTTGTTTTGAAATATATTAGGTATGTAAAACTACAAAATGCAAAAAAAAAAAATCATTAAATAATTAATATTTGATTAGATAGCAAATTCAAAATAAAGTTATCTATGATTAAGAATAAACTATAAATATTTATATATAATTGTTTTTTCATCCGAAATATATGAGAGAGTAATATCTGTTAAAAGAAGTGGAAAAAAAAATCAATCTTTGGAGTCTCTTTAGCCAAAAACCCCTAATAGCAGAAAAAGAGTGGAAGACGAATGGAGGGAAGTTGTCTAACATTTAGCACAGCTTTGGCACCAGCCAGACCTTCAACATGCCTTCATTACAATTCTACTTTTGTTAAACAGTTTCAGACAAATCCAATCACACCAAGAAGAGGATTATCAGTAAAAGCGTCCACCCACAAGCCGACTTTATCGACGAACTGGGATGTTTCCAGTTACTCAAAGGCCCCTGCTTGGATGCCCAGATTTGAAGAACTTGATACCACCAATATGCTTCTTCGTCAAAGGATTATCTTCTTGGGTTCTCAGGTTCGAATTAATTTAATTAAGATTTGGGGTTTCTTAATTCACCATATGCTGATTATCTTTTTTATTGGTTCCCTATTCTATTCCGCTTAGCTTAATTAGTGTCAGGTTGCCACTGTTCTGGTAAAGATTTGGTTTTTTTGTTCTTTTATTCGTTATGGCATTATGCGTAATCAAAATTTTAATTTTGTACTTGGTTCTTTTAATTGGTCAGATCTGAATTATTTTTTTTGTTCTTTGTTAATTTTGCTGCAGCTTGCTTGATTTAATTAGTATTGCTTGGAGAATGTGTCAACAGTCTCATAAAAAGTTTTTTTTTTTCCTTGGATGGTTTTTTTCGTGTTTATTACTAATTCACATTATTCTATTGGCCAAACAGATGGTGTTTCGTTCTGCATGAACATTCTTTTTTACTTGATTTGTTATTGAATGGTCAGTGGATGATATATGTGGTTGATTACTTTGTGTTTAGAACGTGGCAGAGAGAAAGTATCTATCTTGTATTTCAATCATAGAACTGTGGAGTTGTTTCTAATACTTGGGGAATCATTTGGTATTGAACAGGTAGATGATATTACTGCGGATTTTATTATAAGCCAGCTATTAATTCTTGATGCAGAAGATGATAAAAAGGACATCAGATTGTTCATTAATTCACCTGGTGGTTCAGTAACTGCTGGTATGTCTAAATGGTTCATTTACTTTGGTTGCATCTGATGCTATCCTTTTCTTTGCTTACTCAAATTATTGGTGTTTGTAAAGGTGACATAGAACTGATTTAATTTGTTGTTAGCTTGAACGGTGAATTATCTCCTTTTTTTGTTTGTTAAATATGAACAACGTGCCAAGTAATTGCTTGTTAAAAACTATTTTGGCTTCTGAATGATTTTAGATAGAGATTAGAGGGAGAATAACACCTTATAATACCATTCTGCTCTCCATCACTTCTTTCCCACTGTGCTTATAAACACGACTGATGTATTTTTTTTTATAGGAATGGGAATATATGATGCCATGAAAATGTGTAAGGCTGATGTTTCTACTATCTGCATGGGATTGGCTGCATCCATGGGTGCGTTTCTCCTGGCTTCTGGCAGCAAGGGAAAGAGGTACTGCATGCCAAACGCAAAAGTGATGATCCATCAACCACTTGGAACTTCTGGTGGTAAAGTATGTGTTTACACTTTGCTTTACTCAACAATTTCATGATATCTTGCTGTAGTGTTTTGCTTTTGTTTGACACTGCTTTGAGAGAAACCTAAGTTACGCAAGGGCTTCTAATTGGTTCAACTTTGATTCACTTCTATTTGTTTGCTCTAATTGAGCTGCTTTTCTGAAGCTTTTTGATTTTCTTATGATACACAAATATCCAAACACCCGAAGGCCGAGACTTTCTTGACTGAAGGGTTCAAATGGAGAACACTGTTCTCTTCTACACTGTGTCATCTCTGCATCCTGAGTTCCTGATTCTGCAAGAACTTTTATCCTCTGATTTATGAACAATTTTCAACATTGGAAACTGGTCATCTCAGGAGACAAATGTTCTTCTGATTTTTCATTTTTTATTTTTATGACAAGGGAAACTGCAGCCGCTACCCTTCGGGTGTATTTTTCTGATCTTTTTTAAAGTTGTGTCTCATACTATAGAGACCAAAAGATCATTCTGTTCTCCCTTCCTATCCTGCAATTCATAAAAACTTGAAAAATCCTTATTTTTTAGACTTACTGCTCACTAGTTGACCTACTTGTCAGTATTATCTCATTCTATTCAATTTATCTTTCTGGAGCATATCAGAAGTCATATCACTGACATCAATGAGTTATGTTAGAGATTGCTATGTCTTACTGTTGATATGCGCATCCAATTGCTAGTGGCTCTCCCTGCAGCATTTCATTTGCTGGAATGGATTGCTGTAGAGTCTGAACAACATGTGATAATACCAACTTGACTGATTGCAGGATTAATCCTAGAAGTGTTTGGCATATAATTAATAGTTTATTGGTCTAACTAACTCATTCCATCTAAAATATGTTAGATCCCCTCTCTCGCTTCCCATCCTCTCTATCTCCCGCAGTCAAAATGTTGGGGGCTGTCCTCTCGAAATGGGGTTAAAGCTTTTTCTCTACATTTATGCTAGTAATGGGTATATGTTCATACAACATGCATAATATAGTCAGTTTTCAGGCATAGTGTTTGAGCTTTCATTGTTCATGTTTAAATTTAGACATTCAAGCTAGTCCTCTACTGTATGAGTATCACAGAAGTTCAGTCACATTTATACCTGATGGCTTGAACTTTTACTCAACTTTGAATTGGTTCTGTCAGATTCTTTAGCAGCTTTTCAGGACTTACTAGGTCCGCTGACTATATTTTCAATAAGGAAGACAAAGCATAAACCTCGTGTGAGTTCTGTAATAATATTTTGGCTAGCAAAGCTAATGATATTTTATTGAATTAATTAGATTGAGATCCACGGAGTGTAGTTATGTGATTTACGGATTCATTTGCAATTTAATAGTATTTGTGAGTAAATATTTGTCTTATGCACAAGGAGTACTTTGGGCCAATTAGATGCCAGAAGCTTGTCTGAGTGGTATTGAGGGACTCCTTTGGCAAGTCTCATCTTTATAGGAGACTTGAGAGAATGAAGTCATTGTAAGCCTGTCAATTGAGCTAGTAAAATCACCACATTAAGGATTGTAGTTATCTTGTTCATGCACACTTGTTGCTCACTAAAAGATATGGGCACTGTTAAGTTTAGGAGACTCTGACTTTACACTTAATAATTTATACAATTCCCAAACCTAATTACTGAAATTCATTCACCTACTTCATATAAAAGTTCTAGTATTGTCAAGTATGCCTAACGAACTTCTGTGAATTGTGTTCGGTTCATGTGAAGTATTTTCATCATGCAACATCTAATGTGAAGGCTTGATTTCTTTGTTTGTGAGAGCACGTGAAAATTTGGTGTTGTTAGACTTGGACCCAAGCCAAAGTATTGTGCATGCTTTGGTTTCATGTTGGGTTTGTGTTGTTCCTTTCGGACATGCAAAGTACACACTGGTCAGTAATATTAAGTTATGAGTTTGATCCAACCGGTAGTTGATTGTAACAGTTCTGAAATTCAACTGAGTCAAGCCGTAGACAACGTTTCACTTCAATACTGTACTTAGTGGCATGATCTTCTACTTTGTGGCTTAGTTCTTACCAGTCATGTGCTAACATTTTGGTGCAACAATAAGCTATCCGATTGATTTATGCCACCACGTGTCACATCAACAAATGTTACTACTATTAAGCTAATGTCTCTTTGCTGTACGTGTTTCATGTACATCGATTTCCATTGTTCTAGCATGAATTTTTCCTAGTTTAGTTGTTTCTTTGTTCTGTTTTCCCCTCATTAATCAAGATACTCCTTGTTTAATTTCATGTTCGTTGTTAACACATAGGTGTGTCTTTCTAATTTTTTTCACAATTCTGTTTATATGACTTGTTATTCTAGGCAACAGAGATGGGTATACGGATCAGAGAAATGGGATACCACAAGATGAAGCTTAATAAAATACTATCGAGAGTTACAGGCCAGCCTTTAGAAACGGTGATTATTTTAGATACCGTTTCTTACTGTAAATGAATTCTGTTTGTACAAGTTAGCGGAGTTAACTCTGATATATCCTTCCATTTTCTTTTTCTAGATTGAAGTGGATACTGATCGTGATAATTTTATGAATGCTTGGGAGTCTAAGGAATACGGGTTGGTTGATGCTGTTATAGATGACGGCAAACCAGGATTGGTAGCACCCATTACCGATGACGCACCTCCACCAAAAACACGAGTTTGGTATAAGTGGAAGGCCGAAGGCACCAGGAAGAGAAAGAACAATTGGCCTTCTGAAGAAAAGTTATTCCAAAATGATGAGCAGAGCAATGAACAGAAAGATGAAGCTCTCAGTCCTCTATAATGTATTGGGATACATGTGTAGTCCTACTGAATTTGAGATGTCGTCTTGAGGATTCATTGCAGTATTTTTTATATTATGGTCGACGTCAGTTGAGCCTTCTGTTGTATCAATGTCTCCTCTTAGTATTTGAACTGGTCCTTTATCAACAAAGAGAACATTTGAAATGGTATTTTTGTTGGGGATTTATATTGCACATCACATCCTTTTAGGTCTATTAGTAGAGACTCACTCATGTCAAAGCAATGATGATTGGTAGCAATTTAAACATTGCTGTAACAACTATACAACTAAAAATTGGTTGGTATTGCTGTCAAACTTAAATGCTCCTATCGATATTGATATTCCTTGAAAAGAAATTCTTTCACATTTCTTCTCCTCTCCAACAACCGGTAAATGAAAACTGTAAGGTGCCAGGCTTGAAAATATTTGATGCATTTACAATACAACAGATACAGTAATCATCTTTCCTGTCGTACAAACTTCTTCAGTTTTCCTATATGTCTTGCATAAAAAGTCTAAAAATGAGATAAATAGAAGATTTAAGTTATACTGCAAGAAGAAGAGCAAAATAAGCGGCCAATAGAGATTTGGCCTGATCCTCGACTGCATTGTCGATCAACTGAACCTAAAAGCAATGTAGTGGCTTCTCTTTGAATTATTTCAAACTTGAGACATTCACCCCCAAAATACTTTAAGTTCTCAGATAGAGTTGACTGTGTCGCTGCTTTCGTTGTCACTGCTGCTGCTTGCACTATCACTTCCACTTCCGCTCCCGCTCCCACTCCCACTTCCACTACTGTCACTGCTGCTACTACTGCTAGAACTCGAAGTATGATTCTCTTTTACCTCTGCATTTACCTGAGCTCTAAGCTCTTCTGCAGCATTGCGGCCCTTGTCCTCATCATCATCACTTACATCCACATCAGCTATCTCATCATCTGTATCATTTTGGTGTGGGATATTAATATCAATGCCAGTTTTGAATTCTTCAACAGTAATATTCCCACCATTGGCTGCGGTAGTATCATCCTCATCATCATTCAGTATATCTAATTGATCATCCAGGTCATCATACTTCATGTCTGGTGATGCAGTTGAATGATTTGCATGTGAAGATGGATGTTCAGCAATCTTCTCATTTTTGGGTCTCGAATCTAGAAGACAAAGAGTCAGCCACTACAGTAAAAGGCATGAATCGCAGATATGGAATCAGAAATTTCAGGGTTCCTTTGAATAGGAGCTCCTAGGTAAAGCAGACGAGATGTGTGCAGCATGATTCAATCAAACTACTGATTAGAAAAGGAAGAAAAAATCAAATAAAAAATGTCATGTCACGGTCTCAGGGGATGATACAATATGACTTAGTCTATCCTAAATTGAGAGATTCAAATTGTAGAAAACAGACTCCAGACAGCTCAAGTCTCGAAGGTATCTTTTTGGTCAAGCTAGGTTGTTGAGTCATTAGGTTCCATCCTAATAAATCTATTGACAACTGCAACTCAATTCCAAGTTGAGGCCATATATGCAGTTTGGTTGGTGTTAAGATTAAAAATAATTCCGGCAATCTGAGTGATCTATTAAACACATTTCATCTCATTCTTATTTCCCTAATAGCAACTTAGACTCCTCCATTGAAGATTTAACCAAACACAAGGCAAAAGCCCCTTCCTTGTTTTTCAGCCTAACACTAGTATACAGAGCTCACTTTGAGAAAAATACCTGAACTTCTAAAGTCACCAACTTCGATCCTTTCCACCTCAACCTGAACAACATTAAACAGAAGTTTGAGATATTGATGTAATAGTCAAAACTACAGAGAATATGGAAACAGTCAAACTAATCATTTTTCCCCTTTCCATGAAAGGCAAAAGGAAAAATAAACACTGAAAGATGAAATATAAAAGGCAGCTACATAATGTGAAAAAATGAGAGGTTGATGAGACTCATCAGAAGACGTTAAAGGAGTGAAAGACTTAATTCAAACATGAACTGTTTCTTAGTAAGACATTTGTAGCCTGTAAAATTCACAACAGCTGGCCGATTACCAAATCAATGACATACAGTAATACTAACATTTCTGCCAATACAATCATCTAAAGATAGTCTCACGAAGTTAGTTACACAAATTCAAGCATGACTTAAACAAGAAAAACCTGACACTTCAACGCGCCAAGACTGCACTTTTAAGTCAATGGCGATACAGTTGTTGGGCAACAGACAATGTATCCATTGACTCCAGACCCCACATTTTCTGTTTGCTAAGTTGAAACAAGAAGAATGGGTGGATAGAATAACATGTGCAGCGACAATGACTTTGCAAAGTACTAGATGTGACAATAGGAACAGCGCACCATCCGGCTCAGTTTAGCATTCTAAAACTACGGAAAGTCCTTGTTTAGACAGGAACTACAATGCAACAAAGAATCTTTGATTCAAACTTGATCAATTGTTGAGCAAGATTCCTTGTTGGTTTTCATACAGAGAAGAATATATCATTGAAAACTGAGAGTTGCAAAGCAGGTGATGAAATGACATGTGCTGATTGGACGAGACAGGAAAAGGAAGCAGCTGACATTGTCAATTTTGAATAATTAGAAATTAAAATGGAATCACTGTCGAACGCCACGGTTAGTTGTATCCCAATTGGTATAGACTTCTGTATATCACCCAAATATTGAAGCATACCTAATACGGTTCTATCTGGAACAAACTATTAATGGACTATACATACAAGTGCAAATTAAGCTTACTCCATTTCTTCCTGATAAACTTGTCAAAAGATATGATCCATGACACCTAATCACCTGAGTAGGTGTTTTTATCAGTACTTTATAATCTTGGCAATCCCAATTAACTTGGCAAGTCATCTAACTTGAAATCTTTCACCAGAGAATAGGAATGCTATTTCTTCAGATTGTAAGTATACATAACAAAAGTCATGCACACGAAAATATCACATTATCATATTGCCGTAAATAAGCTAGAAGACATGAAAGTAAGTTTGCAAAGAACTCACTCGTACAGCAGGCACAGGAACTGCAGGCTTATTAAGAGACTGAAACTTAGCCCCTTTGGCAACTGGTGGTGAACGTGTCTCCACAGGCATTCCAATTGGAGAAGGAGCAGGAGAACGAGAAGGACCAGGTGCTACTGCCGCAGCGGATTCTCCGGGGAGTCGATTATACCTCAACCGCTTAACTGCCCTATGTAACCGCTCCAGCCGGAATGACTCACCATCAAAGAAAAGAACAGCATCATTTTCCTTGTAATCCTCGCTACTTCCATCAAAGACTACCTTAGGTTTACCAGGCTGGTTATTTTGAAATTCAACAGAAATCTTATTGTCCTTGGTCTTATGTAGTTTTCCAGGTTGGTTTTTATCAATTGAAGCAGGTTTAAATTCATCTGGAGAAACGAAAACAATTGTCATTTTACAAGAAAGATAAAATCTAACTACTAAAACAACAATAACATCAAAATAGCACCAAAAAAAGAAGTTAGGGAAAATTGTGCAAATCTCATCCTTTCGCCATTCATAAAATTTTCAGTTAATGTCAGTATGGCCAACTAAAACACAGCTAACTAAACATTTTCTCCATTTCTGGCTTAGCATACATATGAATCTTTAGATTTTATAAACACATAAACGTCACTGCACCTAATTCGCATCTGCAAATTTGTTCTTCACTTGGCTTCCACAAGACACAACATAATCGCAAAATAAATTCAACCCAATTGAAATAAAACTATAACCTTCCATACCCAATTTCAAAAACTACACATTAAAAAAACAGAGAAAAAAAAAAGTTCGTTCCTCGTATCAAGATAGAAGACAAAAACTATGATCTAAAAAGTAGCAAAAGAGAGAGGGATCTGGAGAACTTACATCGTAAAGTACAGAACTTTGAAGAAGGTTGGTGATCTTTAAAGGAAGAACCTAAACTCAAATTGTACCAGCGATCTGGCTGTGGCGCTGTACTTGGTTCATCTTTGTTGTTAATGTTTGCCATTTTCAGTAGCCCCTTTAGCCGACACGACGGTCGGAGAAGAAAACGAGCAACGGTGGGTCGCCAAATTGTGTTTCTAATTCCCCTAATTCTCTACGAACAAAATTAGGGTTCTAACTGTAACAACATGCTGTCAACGGTGAAACTCTTTCCGCCCTAATATTTTTTGATTAATGATTTAATTCATACCAGAAAAATCTGTATTACAAAATAGAATCATACGCACATTTCACAAATTTTTATTCTATAAAGGGAAAAGGGTCAAATATGCCCCTAAATTATTCGAAAAGGTCTAGATATACTCTCCATTTAAAGTTTGGTTCACTCATGCCCTCGTCGTCCAATTTTTGGTCCAAATATGTCCTTATGGGCGTTGGTTGTCATGGTGGACATATCCAACTCATTTTTCATTTCTTTAAATGTCACATGGCATTGCCATGTCATTTTGACCTCACCACATAACATCTATATGAAAATGGAAAGATATTCGGACTCGTAAACGCCTAATCCGACCCATAAATCAATTCCTTTTAAATTCACTATCCGACCTATTTTTAACAATTTTATTTAATTTTTATTTTTGCGGTAAATCCCGAAAATAAGTAATTGATTAATAAAAAAGAGGAAAAATATGAAAAAAAAATAAAATTAACGCCAAAAAATTCACAAATAAATATAGTAACCTTAAATCTAACATTTTAATTTTTTTTAATTTTTTATTTTTCGATAAATCTCGAGAATGAGTAATTGATTAATAAAAACTATGAAAAGTATGAAAAAAAATATAAATTAACACCAAAAGTTCACAAATAAATATAATAACATTTCAATCTACAATTTTTTTAAAATTTTTATATTTTCCTGCAAATCCCGAAAATGAGTAATTTATTAATGAAAAGAGAAAAATATGAAAATAAAATAAAAAATTTACGTCAAAATTCAAAAAATAAATATAGTAACCTTAAATTCAATAATTTCAACATTTTTTTTTTATTTTATATTTTTTTTCATATTTTTCTATTTTTTATTTGTGAATTTTTGCGTAATTTTTATATTTTTCATATTTTTTGTTAATAAACTCATTTTTGGGATTTGTCGAAAAAATTAAGAATTAAAAAAATGTTGAAATTGTTGAATTTAAGGTTACTGTATTTATTTTTTAATTTTTGGCGTTAATTTTATATTTTTTCATACTTTTTATCAATCAATTACTCATTTCGGGATTTATCGAATAAAATAATAATTTTAAAAAAAAGTGTTTAAATTGAATTTAAGGTTACTATAATTATTTATGAATTTTTGGCGTTAATTTTATACTTTTTTCATATTTTCCTATTTTTTTATTAATCGATTACTCATTTTCGTAATTTATGGAAAAAATAAAAAATAAACAAAATTGTTGAAAATTGATCGGATATTTTATTTAAAAGGGGGTTGATTTATGGGTCGGAGGATGTGTTTCTGAGTCCTGATATCTTTCCATTTTCATATAAATGTTATGTGGTAAGATCAAAATGACATGGCAATTCCATGTGGCATTTAAAGAAATGAAAAATGAGTTGGATATGTCCAACATGGCAACTAACGCCCATAAGGGCATATTTGAACCAAAAGTTGGACGACGAGGGCATGAGTGAACCAAAAAACTTTAAATGGGTATATCTAGACATTTTCGAATAATTTAGGGGCATATTTGACCCTTTTCCCTTCTATAAATTAAAGTAAATTGAGATGCATCATCTACTCTTCTTTTTTTTGTTCAAACTTGGAAATAGAACTATTTACTGATGATTTAATTTGTATATATGTTTAAATGTATAACTAAATCAATAAAATTGTCATTATTAATTTTTCAGTTAATTAAATGGCAATTTAATTATGGATAGTTTTTATATATAATTATCTATTATGTGAAATTTATTAATTTAATTGATTGATTTATATTTATATCCCATAGAGTTTAGTAAAAAATAAAATATTCTTAATCAAAAAAAATTATTTCACCCTATTTAAAATCTCTAATTATTAGTTAAAAATGAGACGATATTAACAATCTACTATTGGTTCCCGTATTTCTCTCTAAGTTCACTTTAGTCAAACAAGATATTAGTCTCTCTGTTGGAATTTTGTGGCAAAGGCTGTTAAATAAACCCCCCTTTAAATAGATACATGTATATGGTTTATCTTCTAAATTAATTTATGTTCTTAATTAATTTTTGTCTATAATTTTTTTAACATTTAACCTTTCAACTTTGTAAGTAAATTTTCATATTTCAAAGCTATATTTTTCCTATATATACAAATCTTTTAACATTATTTTTATAGAAAGATTTATATGTGATACAATTTTTGTGCGTAGCTTTAATCAAGTGAAGAAAATTTCAAGGCAAGAGGATTTTTGTCAAGATTATAAGGAATAATGTGATTATAGGAATGAATGTTAATTACTAAAATAACGAAGCTTGATGTATTTGTTTGTTTTTTTTTACTTATTTGTCGAGATCAGAACTATGGTAAGACCCCTCCATATATGTAGTTGAATATCACTTTCATTAACTTGCCTTCCAAAGATTTTAACTTTTTTTTATGGTCAAAAGTTGAATGTTTATTACTATAACTTTGTTTCAATTTGCATTATCAATAAAAAAACAAGGAAAAGATTCTCTTAGAATTTTTATATTTTTCATTGGTTTTCTTATGCTAAACTTGCTCCTATATATGATATTTTTTCTTTGTATTTGTAATTTTGTTTTAAGAATATATTTGACTGAAGGATGTATTTTTTGCTTTAGAAATGAGACAAATACAATCATAAAAATAGTGTATAAGGCATGCAAAACAATTAATGCCTACAAGATATTCTAATTTTAAATTATTAATAATTACATTTTTGCATTTTATTTTAAATATTCATAAAGAATCATTCTTACATGTGCTTGTGGATAGAATCTATAGTTTTTAGACAATTTTCATTAAAATTATCATGAGATCCAAATTCCAAAGTCAAAAAAATGATACACCAAAATGCTTAAGAAGTATAAAGATCTTTTATCCTTTGACCAAATATTGCTCCTATTAATTTTTTAACAAAAAAACGTAAAATATATTTTAACTTTTAATTGTAAGAATACTAATATTGTCATTTTGCTCTCCATTAAATTAAAATATGATTTATTTAATTAAATATTAATATTTTATTTATATAATTACATAATTTAAATACTAATCATTGCATATTAAATCTTAGTTATTTTCTTCTAATAATTTTTTTTTTATAAATTTGAATTACTTAATTGCATTCTACTTAATGAGAAGGAGAATTTCATCTTTTACTAATTAATGTCAAACATTTTATCTTCTTGAAATTTATAACTGTTAATTTAATTTCAACATTTTTTATGAGAAAAACAAGATATTTTAAGAAAGTTCATCATAAGATAGTGTGCCTACATGTTTGTTTTTGCTATTTTATTTTATTTTTTAAAATAAATATAAAATTTCTATATCAAAATTATAATAAAGGGAGGATTAAATAAAAAAAATTATTCAAGTTAGCTATACACTACAAATATTTTTTTAAAAGTTAAATCGTTTATCATTTTATTCATCGTTATGAAGTAAACGTCCAACGCACGTGCCCGTATACTAGTATTTTAAAAAAGCACCAACATTTCATTAAGCATACTTAGGCATCATTTGTTTTCATTAAAATTAAGAGGTCAAAATCAGTAACAAAATCCAAATTTTAATGCAAATATTAAAATTCAGATTTATACTCAAATTCAGATCTTTTAATCTTAATTGAAACAAATAAGACTCATTAAAATGTTTTTTTAAAAAATAAAACAAATAAACTTAATGAATTGAATCTAAATAATTCAAAATTAAACTTAAAAATTAAATATTTTTAATAGACTGAATCTGATTGATTAAGATTTTGACCTCCCCAAACAAATGAGGCCTACATTATAATTGAACGTTCCACATGACTATCGGACATTATTGTCTACATAAAATTGACAAGTTGGTACACCTGAAGTTTCCATAAACTATTGGTACAACTAACAAAATTAATGTCACTTATAATTTTCCCCCAACTCATTTTGGGTTGACTTGTTATTTTCTTTGTTTCTACTATTATAATATTGTTCTTTCTACAATTTTTTTTCTCTATTATTTTTAATAGGACTCCTTTATTACGTATTATATTTTTTTTTGTACTTGATTGTATATATGCTGAGTTCTATCAAAAATCAAACATTAATATAGATAATTTTTATAAAATTATACTGAATATATAATGGGATTGTTAGGTCGTGAAGCCTGATTTATTAATATATATACTCCATCGCCGTAAAAATTTACTCACGAGGTGTTATCACAAAATATTAGTTTTTTCTTTTTCTCTCTAGATCTCTCATCTCTTTCGCTTGAGATTTTTTGTTTTCTTCATTTATCAAGTGTGTATGAATTCGATCCTAACAGGGATCTTGTTGAATTGGGTAGTGTAACTGATCACCGACCACTGCTTAAAATATCGACTAGGTCGGTTTGGAACATTATTAAAACCAACCTTGTATAGGGATCTAAAAAGAAAGTGTCATGCATGCATGTGGAAGGTACTTTATCTTTTCCTTTTTTACAAAAAAAATATAAATCTTGAAACTCCCTTCACTTTATAAATATAAGCCAAATCAAATGATGAATACACACATATTATACTCTTAATTAGCCTTTGATTATATATTTTATTTCTTCATTAGTTCAGCCATGGAAAAAGTACTCTTAATTCCATCTAATTTATCTTTCTCCAATCCCAAGAAATTGCTTATTCCCCTTAGAAGATCAAAAGGTAAAATTTTTGCTCATCTTAATGATTCTTGTGATTGGGATTATAGAGGGAGATTAGTGGATGAAAGTATGATTATATTAAGGAAGAGAGTTCATGAGATGAAGGTAATTGAAAGAAATTATGAGCCACCAGAAGAATGGATGGAATGGGAGAAACAGTATTATGCTAATTATGATGAGTTAATTTGTAATTTAGTAGGGTGTTTACAAATGAAATTGTTAAGTACAAGGCCTACTTTGGCTTTAGGTATGTTAATCCTTCTAATAATCAGTGTTCCAGCTTCAACGGCTATGATTTTCTCTCATTTCATCCATTTGACAAGTGGCGTCTTATCAACCGTGAATCTTGGTTGAGGTGTTTTTGCAATCAGCTAACTAAGATTTACTAATATTCAGTGTAGATTTGGAAATTGTATTTTGTATTTGCAAAATGAATCCCATGTATATATATATTATTTAACAGAAGCGATGCAAGAATTAAAAGTTTAGGGTTCTAAATTTCGTGAATAATCGTCAATTAATTTTGTTAGAATTTACAAATTAATATACATAAATATTTCATTAATTTTCTAGTACAAATTAGAATCTATGAAAAAGCTATTTCGATGAACCCCATCTAGCTTCCGCGCTCTCTATATATATAATGCAGAGTAACTAAAATTTGTCCTAAATATATAGTTAAAAGTCTTAAAACTTAAAATTTGTGTGGGTTATATATTTCTGAATAGTAATTGAGTTCTAATTTATTTTTTCTATTTATATAAATAATTTTCTTAATATAAAAATAGAGTTTGAGCTAAAATCAATTTTTTTTAAACAAATTTTCTAACTATGCCATTAGTGGAGGGATGGGAATTTGCAATAGAGTATCAATTCTTGTGAAAAGTATTTTCTCAATGTCTTTAATTAGTTCATGAATCTTAACTATATATGCCAATTCCATCAAATTGAAAAACTTTTTACTATTTTTGTACTATGGTTCGTTGAAAGAAAAATCAAAAAATAGTAATTTGTTCATAAGTCACGTAACATAAATACTTGATTACATAGTCGTACTAGTGAAGATCTATTTATATTGCGGCTACCCGCTTCCCTCATCTATCGGTAGAATCGCAATCAACCTGTATTATTGTTTATCATGAAATTTGACTGTTAAATTAAAATAGAATATTACTGTTTATTTCTCCTTTAATAATTTACTATATTTTTACAAACATCAAAACATGATGGTATTTTTTTTACATGAACGTGAATAAAATTCATGCTATTAGTTTTTCAATTAAAATGGAAATATTGGTATCTATGTATTAAAAATTAATAAAATGGGAGAAAATAACTTAACTTTTGAAAATTAAATTATGTTCAACAAAACGGATTCTACCAAATTAGCTAGAGAAAATAAGCAATTTATTCATCATTGTAAGTAGAGCTGTCAAAATGAGCTTGATTCGCTTGGTCGGTTTAATTAAATCTTTGAATTAAATGGGATTGGGTTCAATTTTTTCTGCCCATTATGGAACGGGACTTTTTAGTCTAGCCTCATTTGGGCCGTTGGTCTCGTAAGTCCAACCCCCAAGCCTTAGAGGCTACCAGTGGGCTATGAATTTTCAAAAATATTTATTATATATTTTAAGTAGTGGTTTACTTGTCAAGATTTTGTCAAAATATTGATATATAAAATCAACACTCTATTTTTTACATATATTTTATATTTTAGGTTCATTAGCCTACTAAAAAAATTTATAACTATGAAACTTTGGTCTCTTTTACTTTTATTTTTATGTCTAATTTTCACATTCTGTTTTATCGTCTTGTTTATGAAAATAGTGATCATGTAATATTTTTTGCTTGGATGAATCTTATGAATGTTGTATCTTGACTATTATGTATTTGTTTTGTAAATATTTATTGAAGTATGTGTAATTCATGAATGAGTTTATGTATGTACTGATGTCGTGTTCATCGAACATCAACATTCGTATTCTTTCTACAAGAAAAATATTATCCATTTTTTGGTTGAAAGGTCAATCCGTCCCAACCTATGGTCTGCTTAGGATTGAATTGAGTTAATATTTTATAGACCCTTTAATTAAAAGGGTCAGCCCGCTCCAACCCATTTAACTTTATAGCCCGTTAGAATTGGATTGGACCAACAGCTCTAATTGTATGCATAAAAAAGGGCAAAGAATATAAATCACATACTTTTAAAGCAAAATTATCATTTGTCCTATATAAGATACAATAATATAAGCGTTGACACATTAATCTGATGTGCGAAATAAATTAATCGTTAAGTAGGATACATTACATTTTATTTATGATACACTAATCTGATTTGTATTTTATACATGATACACTAATGTGATGCGCGAGATACAATTTGATGCGTTGATACATTGATCTTATGCGTAAAAATAAGTGATTTTGAGATTCGTAAAACTAATAGAAAATAATGGTAATAAAAAAAATTTAAAAATGAGATTTCTTGTCTTTTTTTTAAAAAAAAAGTGCATTTTTAACATGTAAATATCTAAAATCTAGAAGCAGAAACTTCTTCTAGTAAATGTTTACTATGGAGCTAGGTAATGACCAAGAAAATGATAATGACTTTAAGAATAGGAAAGTTTTGGTTTAATTATTTCTTTCAACCCAATAAAACACTAATTCTGATTATACTTTTGACGAAATTAGAATGTTGTATCTGGCCCCAATTTTTTTCAAGGTAAACCCACTAATGCCATATTCAGCACGTTATTATATTCAGCCGTTGTAAGATTTGGGCTTAAATTATCAAAGGTCTAATGACAGAATTCTTTCATCAACTTGACCTTGCATGTACAACCAATCAAATCATTATTCCTTAACAATCAAAAAGTATTACATAATCTTCATTTAATTTAATTTATTTTTTTCCTTCATTTTAGTTTATTTTTCCTACTTTACTTCTTAGTCCGTTAAAAAATGACAAAAGTCTCACATTAGTGGTTAATGAGATGGATGGACTCCTTATAATGTCCCTTTGAGCTAGCTTTTTGGGTGTGAGTTAGGCGTAAGACCTAATTTCATATAGTCTGATTAAGAAAACATGTCTTGTTCTTGCTTTAATAATCTTTCATTCCAACTTTCCATGTGACTTAGAAGACAGATTTTGGGCAAATCAAAAGAATCAAAATTGGATTAATTATGAATCAAGTTACTGTGCTGTACAGTGCCCGTCCCTTTCTTACGGCTACGCGTATAGTCCCACACGTTGGGCCGACTCTATTACGGACCCTTCACTTCTAATACAAAGTAATTTCCATGCGTAAACACAACAACTTCCCCCCCACCCATTATAAATATGCTTTCACAAATCCATAATACTCTCATCATAACAACTACGCCTCAATCTCAAAAAAATGACTTCATTGTTGATCTCTCCATGTTCTAGTAAGTCAACTCCTTCGGTAGCCCTGAAATTTACAAAGCGAGGTGTGATTAATGCGAGATTTGATCAATATAATCGTGGTGGAAGAAGTAAGAATATGGTGGATGAGAACATGATTGTTTTGAGAATGCGTATTAAAGATATGAAAATATTAGAAACTGAAAAATCAGGAACACCTTCAAATTGGATGGGATGGGAGAAGAAGTACTTTGCACATTACAACGAAGACATTTGTGAAGCTATTGGATTGTTACAGATGTACTTGATGGAAACTAGGCCAGCTTTGGCTATGGGGATGTTAGGGCTGATTTGTTTGAGTCTCTCCCTTTCAACTTACTCTATGGTTCAGCAAGTCATGGAAATAGCCAAGTTTATTCTTCAACCTAATTAACTTAATCTAGCTAAATAGAGACGAATTCAGAATTTTTTAATCCGTGTAATTTTACTATAGGTATGTATTTTGGATTATTTTCGAATATATATATTTGATATAGGTAAATTATTAGGGTTGCAACTTGCATTTCATATTGATCAAGCTTACGCATTTAATGTTTTTACTTGATGAGCTAAAATAGTAAAACTTTGGAAGGAACAAGATAAGAAATTTAACACTTTGTTTGGATTATTGTTTCATAATATATTTTATTGTATTGTACTCTCTATTGTACTGTATTGTATGGTAGATACAATGTTTGACTAGATTGTATTATTCGTTGTTGTTTAATAATATTTTAATTGTTTGGTTTGATTGTATTGTACTGGATTGTAATTTATAAATTTACTTAAATATCCTTAATTATTCTGCCATAGGAGGCTTGACTAGGTTTAAATAATTAAGGTAAAGGAAAAAATAGTATTTTGAAATATTATGTAAAGATATAATTGGAAAAAGAAATTAAGTAACAATGAAAACACACCAAATTGGTTGTTCCATATAGGGATTTTCATTGTTACGTAACAACGAAATTTAACAATATAATACAATACAATTTAAATAAAAATCAAAATAAATATAATAGATACAGTAACGATACAATACAATGGATAACAAAAATCCAACCATAGTGTAAAGGTATAACGTCATTATCATGCAATGTTTCTACTCTCCTTTTTAAGAAAAGAAAGAATTTAAAGATATTAATTAAAGAATAATTTGCCAACATTTACTTTTTTAACGTCATTTTCATGCAATGTTTCTACTCTCCCAGCCTTTTACAAAAAGAAAGAATTTAAAGATATTAATTAAAGAATAATTTGCCAACATTTACTTTTTCTTTTTTATTCTTTCTAAATTCTTTTTAAAAGTAGAGATAATTATTATTTTAAAGTAGTTTAAAATCCAATAAAAATAAAGACAGTTATAAAAATAATAATCAAATAATACATTGTAGATTTTTTTTATAAAAAAAATCATTCATTTTGATTCATAAAACAATTCATTTGTATTTGACCAAAAAGAGGTACTACTATATAATTGTCTAAGAAAGAGGGAGTACTATTCCATGGCCAAATTAAAGGAAAACGACATATACGGACTTATCGATTGTGAGATGCCAGGACAAAAAAAGGTTAGTTATTTCCATTGTTTGTATCACTTTTTTTTTTACACGTTAGACTTATAAGACATTGAGTGGGAATCAGTTTCGAGTTATCCATGTGGATAACCTCCCTCCAAAACAAAATGAATAATTTTTTTTAATTAATATTTTTAAAAACTTTACAAACTTGTTTGGGAAAATGCATAAGTATTCACTACAACAAAAATGACCATTAGCGGCATTTAATTCTTAATTGCCGCTAAATATATATTTTTAGCGGCAATTATCACTATTTGTATGTCCCTAAAGTCTCTAGTGACATTGGTTCTAATGACACTTAACTAATGCCGGTAAATACTTTTGCACTCTTTATTAGTGTCAATATTTAATGCCGCTAAAAGTTATTTTTGTTCTAATCCCTTTTTGGTGTACGTGGCACTGTTATTGAAAAAATTGTCAACACGTGTTGGGCCCAGAAGATAGTGCCACGTAGGTCGAAAAGGAGTAGAAAATTATTTATAAAATAAGTTCGGACAGTGGTGGAGTATATAGGACCTTAGTATAGTACAAGTGTGTCTCTGAGATTTCAAGCATATATTGAAGGATACTTATGCATTTTTTCAACTTATTTACGTTATTACAGAACTAATTTTAAGTAAAATAAAAAATTGACTTAATTCTATCTATATTTTTATAAATTAATGAATAATTTTAGACAAACATTTACAACAACGCGAGCAACTAATTGTTGAAGAATTAATATACAACAATGATTATGGATGACAATGAGGCGAGGTGGGGCACAGAAGGATGTATGGCGGGTTGGAGTGGGTTTTAAAAATTAATGATGGGTGAGGTGGGTTGCGGATATATGTGATTTTACATTGGGTTTAAATTTAATTTTAACTTTTTACATGTTATAAGAGTGAAAGAACATTATTTATTAAGATAGTTTCTTTAAAGCTACTAAAATATTCAAAATACTAAATGAAATTAGTTTAATAAAAAAAATACTTCTTACACATTTCCCAATTGACCTCTAAAAAATGATTTTTTGAGTCATAATCTATAAAATTAATATAACTTAATAAAAAAATAAATTCATTTTTATGAATTTTATTTTTAGTATCTAACTTAACTAAAAAAAGAAAATATTAAAAAAATTATGCAGGGTAAGTTCATATGGGGCGGGTGTATGCGAGGAGATGGGAAATGGAAAAAATTGTTATGCAGAGCAGATTAAAAATTGTTTATTTTCATAAGCACTTTTTCATATAGTTTTTCAAAAAAGTGCTTTTGAAAAAATAATTTTTATTTGGTTAATTCATTTGAAAGTTATTTTTCATAAGTAAATTGTGTTTGGCTAATCTTTTTTAAAAAGTGATTTTGAGAGTCAATTTACGATTAACAGCAAATATTAATGTACTTTTAATATTAAGATTATTTTATAGAGAAAAACTAGTTTAAACATCTGTTACAAAAAATAATAATTTATCTTTTATTTTTATCGAATTAAAATGTTCAATCAATATTATATATTTTTTTGAAGGGTTGAAATCTTTAATTGCTATTTTTTTTCTTTTTTCTTAACTTACAAAATATTGTTGTTACTTTTTTTTTCCTTTTTTTTTTAATCCTGCAAAATAATAATTTATAAAGGTAAAATAAAAACAAATTATTAAATGAAACTTAATCAAATATGAGATATGTTAATTAATTTTATAAGACATACACACTAGATGAGTAAAGTCCATGCTAAAGCATGGGCCTAACATTAAGATGAGTCAACTTTTATATTAATATCCAACTTAAGTAGCTTTGAAGTACATTTAAGAAGTTTAAACAGGGGACTGATAAAATTGAATATTGAAGACTAACATGGGTTGTGGTGTATTGGTGGGAGTGTTATACTCTTAACCAGATGTGCGGGTTCGTGTCCTGGATATGGAGAAAATTCTGTTCGGAGCGTCACCCCCAAATGGGCCCTACAATGCGCGATTCAAATTTAGTCTGAGCTCCAATATGTGTTCTGAATACCGGGTGGAAACCAAAAAAGAATATTGAAGAGCTATAAAGCAAATGGTACAATTGTAATACCTATAACACAAATGTTTAATGCAACATATAATCCTCATATCATTAATTGCAAATTTAAATATAATTTCACATAGAAAAGAGAAATTTATGGTTTGAAATTAGTATAAAATGTGGCAATATCTGAATTCGTGTGGTTTATAATGCAAGTAAATTAAGATATCATTGTTTGAGGCACTCCTATGATTTTTATGAAAACGCTATAAGAAAATTGTGAATTATATGGAGATTTTTTTGGGATTATTATGAAAATTCACAGGAAACTTATTTTCCTGTAAATTTTTATACAAATTCCCAAGAAAATCCTCATATAATTTACAACAGTTTTGTAGTGTAAAGTTATTTTATAGATCTCTTTTCATATTTGACAATGAAGATATCAATCGTTAGTTGTTATGTGGACACCAAGTAAATAATTTAAAACAACTTCAAACTTTATTTTTAACGATTTAAATAAATTTTAAATAATTAAGTGATGGACTAAAACTTCGAACTTCATTTTCGAAGTACAAGTAACTTTTTAACATTAAGGACCCGTTTGATAGGAAGTATTAATCAAAATAATCCATGGATTAAAATATAGTCCAACAAAAACATTGTTTGGTTACTTTATTTTACCTAATCCATGGATTACTAATACCTCATACAAGGTCTTATTTTATCCCTAGGAAAGGGAGGGATAGCTAATCCGAGGATTAGCAATCCTTGGATAAGACCCCTAATGACTAAATTATCCCCAAATCTTTTTTCCTATTTTTATTCTAAAGTTTTAAACCAAACATAAGACTAGGTAGGAAATAATGAACCAAACACTTGCTAAAAGATAATCCCTGCATTACTAAACCCTGCATTACTAATCCATGCATTACTAATCCCTGCATTACTAATCCATGCATTAGTAATCCCTGCATTATGCATCTTTGTACCAAACGACCCCTAAAAAGTATATAAGCTTATGCACTAACCATCCTTTAGGATGCTATGACACTAAACTTTTGATTAGACTTTTATTTAATAGTAGGAGGAGGTTAAAGAAAAATTATTGCTAGTCAAATTTAATACACCAACTCTTACTAATATATCATATTAAAAGAAAATACGAGCATAATACCTCTATTGCAATGAAAGCTTAGTATAAACCAAAGTTGCTTACCATCAATATTATACACATTCACCCCAATTTCTAACACTCAACAATAACTATAAGAATAAAAACATGCTCAATTTTTTCCCAAAACTTAAACAAGTCACACTAATCAAGTCTTAGCTCAACCTACTTCTAAATTCCAGTTATTATATTTAATTAGGGGTCGTTTAGTAACTGGATAAGGGCATGAATAATCAAGTTATTAATGTATTAATTTTATACCATGTTTAGTTTGTTATCAAAATCAAAATTATTCATGTATAAATTTTATTCAATGTTTGGTTGTTGTGTCTCCAAATGTTGTATAAAAGTTATTCATGTATTGATTTTATTTTGGTGTTTAGTTGCATTTTTGTATTCTACATAGCTAATAATTACATAACTTATGAAGAAATTTATGTATAATTTTATGCTGAGTAGAAAGTGAAATAAGTTATGAGAATATTAGTTATTATACATAAATTAAAATAATAAAGTTACATATTTACCGTTAATTTGTTTACTCAATTATTTGTTTGTAAATGATAATGTATATTATTATTAATTCACAATATTAAGGTCCAAAGCCCAAACCCAAAGGGCGGGTTGCATTTTATAGTGGATACAAGCTTTATAATTTCTGATTACGTATATTAATTTAAAATAAATTAAATATCAATAAGTAATAATATTTGTATTATAATTTTTACATAACTTATTTCTATCTAAATAATACATATACAACTAATATTTATATAATTAATATCTACATAATCAATACATACATAACTAATACCTACATAATCAATACATATATAACTAATATCTACATGATTGATACATGATTAAATAAATACGTATATAATTAATATTTACAAAACTAATATCTGTACAACTCTAAGGGCCCGTTTGGATGGGTTTAATAAAAGCAGCTTTTAAAAAGTACTTTTGAAAGTGCTGAAACTTATTTTTAAAATAAGCAGTTATGCGTTTGGATAAAAGTGTTGAAGTTGCTATGCCGAACGTGAAAAGGGAAAAATGGAAGAAAGAGATGTTAGGGTTATGTGGGTAATTTGGAGATTGTATAAAAATATTAAGGGCAAAAAGATAAAAATGTGGTCAACTTAAAACAGCTTATAAGCTAAAAAAAAAAAAAGCACCCCTACCCCAGCTTTTAACTTTTGGCTTAAAATAAGTTTTTTTTAACTTAAAATAAGTTATTTTGAGTATTGCCAAACAGCTAAATAAGTCAAAAACCAGCTTTTAAGTCAGTTTGACCAGCTTTTAAGCTGAACCAAACGGGCTCTAACTAGTAACTAAACGGCCACTTATGTTTTGTAGGTTAGCCCATAAGATATGCCAGACTTACATCCAAATGGTCTCTTTAGATTATAAAAATGTGGGCTTCATTGTGAAGGATTCTTTCTCAAAAATAGATTTGGATATTTGCTTGAAGAAACCCAATACATCATATATTAGTATTTATTTTGGTCAAAATATATATTCAATCAACTTGTACAACTCAAAACCATCTTTTCGTTTATTTGTATACATATTTTCTTCAAAAAAAATATTACTACTATTAGCAAATAACTACATAGAGCACAACTAGTAATAAAATTTAAAATTCAAATAACTACGTACATAAAATACTAGTAGTATTGAAACTTAATTTTTTTTAAAATTTAATTAATATGAATAATTTACTAAATAATGTCTGAAAAATGCCAAGTCAATATAACTTTTTTTTAAGAATAATTATCGCATCTGAATCAATAAAAAACAAAAAAAAAAGTAATGAAAAGAATACCCCATTATACAATAATTTCTTTTTGACATTGGTTCAATTATATGTAAACCTAATTTAGTTTTAATTTTTCAGTCATATCGCGCTCGATCAATTGATTGTTAATACTAATTTTACACATGTTCTGTCTTTCGAGAGTTATTAAAAGAATGCCTTCAATAATACTAAAAATAAATTAATGTATACAAAAAAATTGGACAACTCACCTAACTTTTTTAATATATACGTGACAAATTATGGGAAAATGCATGTGAAATTTCTTTCAATTGTTTTTTCATGGGGTCATGTGGGCTATACTATATATTCCCTTTTTTTCCCCTTCAAATGTTTTTTTTTAAATTTTCTATGTTTCAATACGAAATTTAGTTTTAATATTAAAATTAAGAAGGATATTTAAAATATTGTTGATTAAAAATATTGTGAATAAATATTCAAAAATTATGTTTAATTAATTATGATTTTTTTAAAATTTTTTTAAAGAAAATAAAAAGTAAGTGACGTGAATCATGACTTAATACCTTTTGAAAGATACCAAGTACATATCTCTATATATTTTATTATAAAAAAAATAATAATTAAATGTAATAGAATCAAATCACTTGATCCCTAACTGATTCCTCTTTATTTTTTTTTACTAATTATTAATTTGACATGTTCGACCAACAATAGATAGTATAATACTCCTTCAGATTTGTCTTAATTAGTTATTTTATAGTTCATATTTAATTGTTAAATAGTATAGCCTAATGTCATGTTTTTTTTTACGTGTTAATTTTGATAAATTTTTAATGGAAATCTTTTTATTATATTTTCAATTTATTAATTGAGTTAATATATTTGAAAATAATGGTGAGTAAATATTTTGAGATCTTATTCGTTAATAGAAGTAAAAATGAAAAATTCATTATAACAATCAACATTTTCTTAATAGATATAATAAGTCAAAGTTTGACAAGTAAAAAGAAACTGAGAGTATATCTCATTTTTTCCTTTTTAATCGATTTTTAAAAAATTATGATTAAAATTATTTAATTATAATTTATTTTACTTTAAAATAGAATAATTCATTACCGCATAAATATCTCAAACTAAAACCATAAATTTCAACAAAAAAAAAAATTATTAAAATATATGGTGCTAATTCAAACCATATTATCTCAAGATTAGGATATAGATTCCTACGCATGAGGAGTAAAATTATGCACACAAAGAAACGGTAAACCAAATTAGTTCAATCATAGAGTAGTAGTAGTTCGTATTCTCTTCACTCTGTTTTGTAGAAGACTCTCTCTGTTTCTCTCTACCAGTGAAGAGGTTCCATCTGCAACTCAGCTACCAGTTACTTCTTCATTTTGCATAAGACAAGTATTTGTTGTCTTCAAACATCATTTTTCTTTCTGTTTTCAACTTATTGATTTTGGGTTTTGTTGCTACTCCCTTTGTTACTATATAATTTAGCAGTTTGTCTCTTTTTTTTTTTCTTTCAAAGAATCCTATTTACAGAATCTTGGATTTAACCTGTAGTTTATAAGTGTCTTTTAAGTTGTTACCAAAATACTATTGATAACTTGTAATTTTCTAGATTTGGGGTTATCTGGATTGTTCAAATCTGAAGATTTTTCTACGACCCACCTTGTAAAGATTCAATCTTGATTAGAATTTCAAGTGATTTGGGGGGGCTTTGATAGAGGTTCTGGAAGCTTCGTTTGTGGTTTCAAGCTAAAAAAATGGAACCCCCATTTTCTGAAACTGATGTCAATCTGTATTATGGTGGTCATTACCTTGTATATGCTGTTTTGCCATTGTTGAAGCTCCTATGTTTAACTGTTATTGGTCTGATTCTTGCACATCCAAGAACCCAATTAGTTCCTAAAGCTACTTTTAAGCTTCTTAGTAAGCTTGTGTTTGCGCTTTTCTTGCCTTGTACTATCTTTATTCACCTTGGTGAGACTATTACTGTCAAGAATTTGATGCGCTGGTGGTTTATACCAGCTAATGTGCTTCTTAGTACTGCAATTGGTTGTCTGTTGGGGTATTTGGTGGCGAAAATTTGTAAGCCACCTCCACAGTATTTTAGGTTCACTATTATTGCGACTGCGTTTGGGAATACGGGCAATTTGCCTCTTGCTATTGTTGGATCAGTGTGTCATAGTAGTGACAATCCTTTTGGTCCAGATTGCTACACGACTGGTGTGTCTTATGTGTCGTTTGCTCAATGGGTGGCGGTCCTGCTTGTTTACACTCTTGTTTACCATATGATGGAACCCCCAATTGAGTACTTTGATGTTGTTGATGGGGGTGGTGAGATTCAGGAGCATTTACCTAGTAATGATTTAAGTAGGCCACTTCTAGTGGAAGCTGAATGGCCTGGTATGGAAGATAGAGAAACTGAGCATTGCAAGACACCCTTTATTGCGCGAGTTTTTACAAGTGTCTCAACCCTCTCGTGTACTTCCATTCCAGACCCTGATAGTTTGGAGGAAGCGCCAGCTCCAACGAGTCCAAAATCTATTAGATGTTTAGCGGAGCCTCGGGTGGTTAGAAGATTAAGAATTGTTGCTGAACAAACTCCAGTTCGACATGTTCTCCAGCCTCCAATGTTTGCTATATTGTTGGCTTTTATTGTTGGAATGGTTCCACCCATTAAATCTGTTGTTTATGGTACACAAGCTCCTCTTGAGTTCCTCACGGACAGTTTAAATATACTAGCTCAAGCTATGGTGCCTTCAGTTATGCTGATTCTGGGAGGAATGTTTGCTGAGGGTCCAAATGAATCTGAACTTGGGGTTCGAACCACTGTTGGCATCAGCGTTGCTAGGCTTTTGGTCCTTCCTTTGCTGGGAACAGGGGTGGTCTATTTGGCAGATGAACTGAACTTTTTAATCCCTGATGATAAGATGTACCTATTCGTTCTTTTGCTGCAATACACAACACCAAGTGCCATCTTGTTGGGAGCAGTTGCTAGCTTGAGAGGTTATGCAGTCAGAGAAGCTTCAGCATTGCTCTTCTGGCAACATGTGTTTGCTCTCTTCTCTATTTCTATGTACATTATTGTCTACTTCAAGCTTCTGCTTTCTTATGTCTGAGGTTTCTTCACAGTATTCATATCAATTTTTAGAGTTCCTATGTAATAAGTGTGACGCGACATTGGTGGTGAATCACTCTACTTGTTTCAGTGCATTATAAAATCAACCGATGTATTAAACTTGTATGTGAAGGGTCTCCAAGTGGTGTACTTGATTATCTATTCAACAAACTACTCATATGTAGTGTTTGCCTTAGTTTTTCTGTGTTTGCTTCTATCTCTGTTACACAAACACATTTCAACGATTACTTTCATGAAGCATTTATCTGTCCCCAGCAAACAATTTTCGATATATGTTCTATAAAATTTGTGGCTGTCAGTCAAACTTTTGAGTTTTGGACAAGTTACACTATGCTCATTCTTTGGAGCTTTGTAGGATGGAGCTGAGGCTCATAGTATTATCTGGATTCAATCTAAGACTCTTGGAATTAACAAGCACAATGAACGAAAATCTGAATAAAAATTATCAGAATTAGGGACATACACTTGCTTCTGTCCCAAATCATGTGTCATGGTGATCTTCACTTGTATTCAGTGGGTCGTCGCAACGAGGCCATTATGTCACTCATGATATCCTGTCATGTATCTGCAAATGTTCTATTCGTTGCTTGATGGAAATTGTACTTCGATGCAATTACTGCAAGGTGTTAAATGAGCATAATAAATATCCAAAGGCAAACTAAGCATATGACATTATCAACTTTTCCCGTTTGGACGTGCAAACTTTATATTCTACTAAAAGAAATGTGTGTTTTGTGTTTTGACAATTATTTAGAATAAGTTCTGAGAACTTTCGAGCAGATTTTGCACACTTTTCTGTAAAAATACTATTGAGAATAAAGTAAAAACTTTTAGAAAAGCAACAATTATCCAAACATATTCGTAGATTCAGTTTCTTTTGACATAATCATTTTTTTCAGACATTTTAAAGGAAATAAACAAATGTGTGCCTCTCAAAATTAGTACTAAAAAGGGAAATATTCGAAAAGTGACCTTCAACGTTGGTAACCTCCAACTTGTGTATATATGTTAAAAGGATCATGACTAAAAAAAAAACTGTTGCTTTATCCTTAAACCATAATTCTGGAGAAAGCCTATTCTGAAAGATTTGAACTTTGAGAAAGACAAATTTTAGAATAGGAAATTTAATCACAAATGTATTGAGGAAGCAAAGAATGAAGTGATGAAAGAATAGTGTTTAATTTCTTCTCTTGCAAAAATGCTATCCCATTCTTGTAAGTTTTCCTCTTCTTCATAATACACACGCTCAAAACTCTTTCTGATTCTTCAACTTATCGTTTGTTTTGCTTCCTCTTGGCCTATCTCGGTATGTTTTTTTCACAATTTTAATTTCATATCAATCATGTTTATAACTTATCTCGCTCTTGTTATAATTGATCTTGTTTTCTCATTCTCATTTTGAAATATCTAACATAATGCAGCTGAGCTATTTTAGGACCTGGAAGTTATTTTGCAAAGTCTTCATCTGAATATGTAAGTCCATACATTCCAAAAAAGATAAAAAGACGAACTACTATATTACTCTGATACATGTAAGATCATTTTGCAAAGTTTGCACCAAACAAATGAATATATGATAAGCGTCTTGCATAAAATCTTTTGTCACTTAACCATATGCATTCTCCATATTGCTTGGTTTAAGTGTGGAAAACCTGAGGTTTTGGTAAGTATATTCCAATCATACGCGTTTATTGCAGCATGCCTTGCCTGGTGATATTAAAGAATGAGAAGATTTTACTTCGTATAGGATGAACATCCATGTTGAGTCTGCACCAAGGAAGATGGAAGAATGTAGGATTTGCCATGATGGTGATGATGATTCTAACATGGAGGTACCCTGCTCTTGCCGCGGAACCCTCAAGGTTTGTTGTGCTAACTATTTCCACATTTATATTAGATGTCTGACTTGTATCATGTCTGAAAAAATATATGCTTACTGTTCTCACTTTAGGTGTTAACCATTCTAAAGGCAGTACATTTGGACGATACTAAGTGTTATATATATGAGTTTTGTTACCATGAGTTTCCATTTCCAGAAATCTTTAACTAGTTATTAGGACCAGCGTGCTCTCTACTAGAGCTTTGTAACGAAACACATTTTGGATTCGTATCAGTTTAGTTGCTGCTTTCCTTTTAGACTAGTGCTGTCAAGTACAAAACTGAAAATTGTGCTGACAAAAGCTGTTTCTTGCATCCTTATATGCATAATCATTCAGTAGTGATTTGTTCTTAATGAAGTTTTTGTATACGCAGTATGCACATCGAAAATGTGTACAGAGGTGGTGCAATGAGAAGGGGGACATCATCTGTGAAATTTGCCGCGAGGTTCAATTGTGATTGCAAAATATTCTTATGCTGTGTTCATTTTTTAAATCAGGACCTATAAATGTTGCTATTATGTGCTCTGTATATGCTGCTGAAAGTTGGTTGTTATTAACCATGTTTCTCTTTAATGTGAGATTGCAGAATTTTACGCCAGATTATACAGCACCAGCTCCTCCTCTATTTGGCAGGTTCACAATGAACACAGTGTAATTTTACCATCTGAAACCTTAATGGTTATATTCTTCACAAAACTCAAATAATAACTACGTCTGCTGTGCTTGGTTTGTCTTTGCTATCACAGAGGAAACTGGGATGTTTCCATGGGTGGGGTTGATTATCATCATTTTGGTGCATTGTTTTCAACAGATGACAATTTTGTTGGTAATGAGTCAGATGAGTATACAACATTTTATCCAAGAAGTTTGATATGCTGTCGCATTGTTGCCATAACTGTAGGTTCCCTTCTCTGCATGTATGGTGCTTCGTACATAGAACTTGTCAATAGAGCTAGACGCACAATCTTTACATTCGATTCTTCCCCTGTCCATGCAGTTTGTGCTTCTCCTGATGTTGCGTACAATGCTGTCAATAATCTTTGGTGTTGCTGGAGATAACTCGGTATCATTAGTCATGGTTAGTGGCACAGTTAAATTTCTTTTGGAAGAGAGACTTCTGCATTTTTGCTCGGAGTTGTTTATATATTCATGTTTATAGTTATCAGCGTTGAAAGCTATTGGAATCGTACTGGCAATCTACGTTTTGGTGAAAGCTTTGATTGCTGTGCGACATTGGAGGCATCAGCAGGTGGGTAAAGCATAATAAACTCCAGTACACTGATGAAATATTGATATGCGAGTTAAAAGAACCTGAATTGAATCTATGTTTGTTTCAGGATCGTCATCACTCAGAGATAGCCTCATCAGATGAAGAAAATGAACTGCCATTACAACAGCTTCAGCACTTTCAGATTGCTCCATCGAACGATGAGAATGAACTACCACTACAGCATCCTCAGCCACAGTTTTTACATGTCCAATGAACCCCTGGCCTGAAAAAAGACATCTGAACAACCGCGGAAGTTTCACACTGCGACTTTTATGGCTCTATTATGGAGTATTCTCAGACAAATAAAGCAAAGCTGCAACAAAAGATCAAATGACCTGCTTTTCAGACATTTCTGACTTTGCTTTTATAACTTGTACTCCATGCTACAATACAACGGCTTCACTATAACACTACGAAACAAAATTGAAAAACAATCCACATTGTATGAAGAGAAAACCCAAGATATCTTATTGTTGATATCAAGAAGAACTGATCTCATAAGTTGAAATCCTTGGGTTGCAAACAGTAAGAGTCGCGGTGATTTGTGATTATGCTTTGTATATATAATAACTCGTGTATAAAACACCGATGATCTTCATCATCTCCACTTCTCACAACCACACGCCTTTTCGCAAAAAAGAACAAGTTGAAAAGGATAAGTGGGCTTGAACATGACAGAGTCGCCATCATACTTTTCTGAAGCCCTCGATGAAAAAAAAATATCACCACAACAATATTTTACTTATTCAAGAAAGTTGCTATGACCTGGATACTCGAAATAATTAACGCACAACACAGTCAACACTTATATATAGCTTAGATTTTTTATTCCCATAGAAAACTTATTCAACTTAAATCAAGACAGACACGGATTGCAGGACAAAAGTACCAAGCAATATAAAGTAGACCCTAGAAAACCCCAAATAAAGAAGAAAACATGAAATACTGAACTAGTAAATAGACTCCATCACATAAGAACAGCCTAAATGATGAAAGAACATAAGCCTGCAGAGAAAAGACTAAATAAGGAAGGACAGTTGTGATATCAGTCTTCACCGGACTCGGACTCAGCACTCTGCAACCAGTCGATAAAAGGTTTAACATTCTTCCAAATTTTCGAGTCCTTTTTAACCCCAACAACACCCGCTTGATACCACTGCACTATAAACTCCTCCTCCAATACATCCGCATCATACAAAGCTTTCAAAACGAGTGCTACTTCTTTCACAGCTGCCGGGTTAGATTTCCCACAGAATTCTTCCAGTGCTCTGAGCAAAAACAGCTGTGACCCATCCTCTTGACCAACAGCAGCAAGAAGATAACCTTTCTTCTTAATAAGCTCCTTGGCGAATGCTTTCTCCACACCATCCAAGAGTGCCTCATAGACAGCAGTAACCACGTCCTGAGGAGATCCAGAAAGTGAACCCAAGAAAGATCGAAATTGGCTGGCCGTAGCTCCCTTCTTTAGCTCTACTTTCACCTCCTCGACAAGCGTCTCAAATGTTCTCTCTACATTCTCAGCTTTGGGATCATTGTCGGATGGTGCAGATACGACCTTGGTACTTTGATGCGCTTTAGTAGTAGCTGCCGTGGGCTTCTTCTCTGTCTCATTTGTGGAGAGCATAACCATTTCAGCTGTCACAGCACTCAACTGTTCCTGTATGCGCTGTTGCGCAGCTTCCATTGATGTATCAGTTTGCCATTGAACATCATCATCGTCTTCTTCCTCCTCTTCCTTGACATTCACATGCTTTTTGGGTGGGGATGCATGATCCTCATCAGAGCCACTGGCTTTCTTTTTCAAAGTAGGCTTTGCAGTGGCTTCCTTGGTAGAAACCTTTTTCTTCGTCTCTTTCTTAAGCTTCTTCAGCTCTTCATCAGCAGCTTCACCTTCCTTTAGACGCTCCTTTTCAGCTCTTCTCATTGCTTTCTTGTCTTTGGCACCCTTCTTAGACTCAGGTGGGTTTTTAAGAATAAAGGTTGTCAGCTTGTCTCTCATGTCCACATCAGAAATAAAACCACATGCAGCACACTTCAGTTGGATCATCTGAGTTTTAGTGATGAGGATCTCAGTTTCAGGGTTTCCACACCCATAGCACTGAACATATTTCTTGATGAAAATCTCAAGAAGACCAGCAAGCTTGGCAGTATCATGAGCTCCATTGACAAGGGAAGTCCCAGTTTTTTCATCAAACTTCGACTGAGCTCCAAGCTCGCACCCAAAATGTTTTGTGGTGTAAGATGCTGGCCGCGCTAGAGCTTTTGCAACGTCAACCATGTTGACGATGTTTGTCTTGATGCCATTCCCACGCCCCTCTATCTTGGTAATCATCCTCGGCATCTTATACCTGTAGAAGGCATCATCACTGTTGCCAGCTCCAATATTCTGCAAAGCCATTTTTGATATAAGCTGTTAGGGATTTCCAGATGATCCTTTGGCCCAAAATTTGTTGAGAAAAGGTTGTATCTGGGTGCAACCACTAAGGTCTAAGTGTCCTTGCTGGAATAAGTCAAGATGCATACAGTCATCAACCCTATCAGAACACTTTCTTCTTGACGTTGGACAATATTCTCCAAGCAATCCAACGGATCCCAAATAAATGGTGGCTTGTTCGGACATAAAAGAAGTTTCAACTTGAGAAACTACAACTTGAAACCCCGCCCGCAACCTTCAGAAAGAAAAGCCACATCAAAAGACACAAAGTAAGCTCCTGTTACCTTCTCAATAAAAAATGAGTAAGTTGTACATGACTTTTTAAAAACCTATTACTAAATATAAGCAATGTAAAAATAGGAGAAAGGAAAAACTGATAAATAATATCAGGTTGCAGATTTCGCTTCCACCTTAGATACAAAGGAGATCCTTAACCTAATTGTTTCAACTTCCAGTTGTATAGCCGAAACAAGTAGCTGAAAATTTAAGGAAAGACATATACCTCCTGGAAAAACAATGTATATGAATAAATAGAATGCTATAGGTATTGTTCTCATTACTTTGGCATATTTACTCGGTAAAGCATAACATTACTTCGTCAATGAGTTTCTGAATCGTAAACTACAGTAACACTCGCTTTAAGAGATATATAGCTGGAAAATTATAGAACTCAAACGACAAGCCTTTCATATATCACGTTGAAATTGCAATGTGAAGTAACACTTGCTAGAAAAAAAACCATTCGAGATATGCTACTCACTAATGGCCTAGGCCATAGTTAATACAACCTAAGCTTAATAAACTAGGGTAAAGGATTGAAACATCTAAAATTTCACAAATTAAAGCATCAATCATCAAATATTAATATATGATCAATTTATCGATACTCAATTACTCATAACCAGCTCATATAAATCAGAGAAACAGAGAAGATAACCATCGATATACACGGAGAGAAGAAAACTAGACAAGTATAACCACATTGATAAATCATCAATCAAAAACACGAAAGCGACATTGAATCAACAGTTGAGAATGATCAAAAGTATAGAACGAATAGCAGAAAATAGAAATCTTACCGATTGATTGAAGAAATTGGAGGAACTGGTAGAGGAAGATTTAGGGTTAATAATACAATATATAGAAAGGTGAATAGATGAGGCGGCGTACAGATTCCTTAATATATAGGGTTTGAAGGAATTGAAGAGAAGAGTAAAACCAATCCAGATACTTCTCCAAAATTTTTAAGAAATTTCAAAATTTTATTTCTTGATTTTTGTTTCTAATTTTCATCGAACCTCTACGATCAATCCACGTGTTTTCATCGAGGCCGTTATGATGTATGTGTAATGAAATATGATTTAGCCACGTTGCAATATGAAAATCTGCTTTACAGTTTCACGTTTTTTCTCCTCCTAAAAATTTAAAATTAATATTGTTTAACGGATCGATAGACATGTGACATATACAATAGGTCAGACGAATGTTATGGGTATAGAATCTATCTAGCACAAGAAAGAAATGACATCGAGTATAAAAAGTTGTTTTGGATTAGATTTTGAGATTCTCGCTAATTATTATAAGATGAAAATAAATGTACAATTAAGAAATCGTACAAGTGAAATTTACGTAAAAATAAAATAAATGTTGTTTAACAGATGATAGACACGTGACACATATAATAAGTCAGACGAATATCATATGGAATCTATCTAGCTCAAGAAAGAAATGACATCGAGTATTAAAAGTTGTTTTGAACTAGATTTTGAAATTCTCGCTAACCAATATAAGATGGAAATAAATGTACAATCGAAAAATCATACAAGTGAAAATTACGTAAAATAAAATTTTAGGGTTTAGATATTAAAAGATCCTTTATTATTTTTTAAACACATTCCACAGTCACTATTTTACCTTTATAATTTATGACAATAAAACGTTTTTGTTTTATATTGTTTTAGGGTCTTTCGCCATATCTGATATCGGAACGAAAACATCTGAGATCGATGTTAGAGTGTTAATCTCCTTTAGTTATGGAAATCGATTCCAAGTATAGAGAAGTTGTCGAGATCACATCATCGTGTGAGATTTTCATCAAATATTATAAAATAGAGATAAATACACTACTGATGATCATAGTGAAATTCACGAAAATAGAATTCTAGGTTTAGATATAAATAATCTTGTTATTATTCTTTGTAGTCATCGCAATACTCAGTATTGTACCATTACAACAACAAAAGTTCTATGTATTCAAAGCTTTTGGTATATGTTGCTTCTACGGGTTCTAAATTCTCGTTTAAGACGACACAAATTTCATACTCAAAGTAAAAAATTCATACTTTGTTATATTTATTCTTGATCTAATAATCGTTTACATTCGTTATTGTGATTTGCGTTTTTTTTTTTTTTTGTATATATAGATTGTTAGGTTTGATTTACGTGAATTTAGATCACACTAACAAATTCAACTAATACTTTTTGAGGATAAATAAATTTAAACTTCACAATAAATTTAAATATCAATATTTCAAACTTTTACGATTTTACTATAAAAATACAAAAAGTCACTCAATTAATTTACTTCCTCCATCGAAAGGAAAATAATGAATTTCAAGAATATAATGATTAATATATCTAATCCCCAAAATTAGCTTTCAGTTTTTTACTACGTTAAAAGTTCAATAATTTAACATGCATATTAGAATTTCCATAAAATCAAGAAGGTAGTACTAAATCTAGGTAAGTTATTGTTACGGGCACAAAGAAAAACTTATTGAACCCCTAAAAAGTTGTAAATATCCAGACGAACCGGGGAACTTAATTATTTGTAATGGGAATATTCAAAAAAAATACTTGAATTGAAATAATCATAAAAAATATATTAGGTTGACATTTAAAACAAAGCACGTGAAATATTATATTTAATTTCAGATACTTCACACTATAACATTCATTCTGTGAATGAATAATCGTAATTACAAAGTTTCTTTGATGCCTATTGTGGCATTTGAAATCGCGATGTAGTGGTGTTATTTTCAATCTCTTCCCTTTATGTTTGTTTTGGGATACTCATCACCCACAGTTTGTCAAATCAGATGAAGAAAATGAGCTGCCATTACAAGAGCGTCAGCACTTGCACAACAATAATATGCATCTAAACTCTAAATAATTCACCCACAACAAGAATAAAATAGCTTAAGACTTCCCAAAGAAATTCTTATTCGCCTCAAAACATCAAAAAGAATACAGACACAAGAACACACGACAGAAGTAGCAAGAAGTATGGAAGTACAGACACAAGCAAAACCAAAAAATAAAGGAAAACATGAAAATACCGAACTAGCAAATAGTCACAAGCTAAGCAGGCATATATGCCTAGATGATGATAGAAGGTAAACCCCCAGAGAACAGTCTGAATTAAGGAACGACAGTTGTGATCTCAGTCCTCCTCGGACTCGGACTCGGCACTTTGAAGCCAGTCAATGAAGGGTTTGACATTCTTCCAAATTTTGGAGTCCTTCTGAACCCCAGCAACACCCTCTTGATACCACTGCACTATAAACTCCTCCTCCAACACATCAGCATCATACAAAGCTTTCAAAACGAGTGCTACTTCCTTCACAGCTGCTGGGTTAGATTTCCCACAGAATACTTCCAGTGCTCTGAGCAAACATAGCTGTGACCCATCCTCTTGACCAACAGCAGCAAGCAGATAACCTTTCTTCTTCATAAGCTCCTTGGCGAATGCTTTCTCCACACCATCCAAGAGTGCCTCGTAGACAGCAGTAACTATGTCCTGAGGGGATCCAGAGAGCGAACCCAAGAAAGATCGAAATTGGCTGGCAGTAACTCCCTTTTTCAGATGTATTTTCACATCCTCAACAAGAGTCTCGGATGTTTTCTCACCATTCTCAGTTTTGGGATCATCCTCAGAGGGTGCAGAAACAACCTTGGAACTTTGGCGAGCTTGCGTAGTAGCTGCCTTGGGCTTCTTCTCTGTCTCATTTGTGGAGAGCATTACCATTTCAGCTGTCACAGCACTCAACTGTTCCTGTATGCGCTGTTGCGCAGCTTCCATTGATGTATCAGTTTGCCATTGAACATCATCATCATCTTCTTCCTCCTCTTCCCTGACATTCACATGCCTTTTGGGTGGGGATGCATGATCCTCATCAGAGCCGCTAGCTTTCTTTTTCAAGGTAGGTTTTGCAGTGGCTTCCTTGGAAGAAACCTTTTTCTTCGTTTCTTTCTTAAGCTTCTTCACCTCTTCATCAGCAGCTTCACCTTCCTTTAGACGCTCCTTTTCAGCTCTTCTCATTGCTTTCTTGTCTTTGGCTCCCTTCTTAGACTCGGGTGGGTTTTTAAGAATAAAGGTTGTCAGCTTGTCTCTCATGTCTACATCAGAAATAAAACCACATGCAGCACACTTCAGTTGGATCATCTGAGTTTTAGTGATAAGGATCTCAGTTTCAGGGTTTCCACACCCATAGCACTGAACATATTTCTTGATGAAAATCTCAAGAAGACCTGCAAGCTTGGCAGTATCATGAGCTCCATTGACAAGGGATGTCCCATTTTTTTCATCAAACTTCGACTGAGCTCCAAGCTCACACCCAAAATGTTTTGTGGTGTAAGATGCTGGCCTTGCTAGAGCTTTAGCAATGTCAACCATGTTGACAATGTTCGTCTTGATGCCATTCCCACGCCCCTCTATCTTGGTAATCATCCTCGGCATCTTATACCTGTAGAAGGCATCATCACTGTTGCCAGCTCCAATATTCTGCAAAGCCATTTTTGATTCAGTGAAAATTCCTAAATAAGGTGTTAGGGATTTCCAGATGATCCTTTGGCCCAAGATATGTTGAGAAAAGGTTGTATCTGGCTGCAACCACTACGCTCTAAGTGTCCTTGCTGAAATAAGTCAAGATGCATACAGTCATCAACCCTATCAGAACACTTTCTTCTTGACGTTGGACAATGTTCTCCAAGCAATCCAACGTATCCCAAACAGATGGTGGCTTGTTCGGACATAAAATATGCTTCAACTTGAAAAACTACAACTTGAAACCCACACAGATAAAGATGCCCACCTTCAGAAAGAAAAGCCACATCAAAAGATAAAAAGTAAGCTCCTGTTAACTTCTCAATAATGAGTAGAGTAAGTGGTAAAGGAAATAGATAAAAGGAAAAATGATAAATAATAACAGGTTGCAGATAAGCTTGCACCATAGATAGAAAGGAGATTTTTAACCCAATTATTTCAGTTGCATAGCTGAAGCAAGTAGCTTTAAATTTAAGAAAAACGATATTCCCCAGAAAAATTATGTATATTAATAAATAGAACTCTATAAGTCCTCTTCTTATTAGTTGGGCCAATTTACTCATTCTGAGTCTGAGCTTCTGAATTGTAAACTACAGTACCACTCGTTCTAAAACTATAGATCTCAAATGACGGATCTCTAAGCTTCTGAATAGCAAACTACCGTAACACTTGCTACATGAGAAACCTATTAGTATTGTAAATAAAAAATTGGACTCAAGAGATATGTTGCTCAGTAATGGCCTAGTTTTAATATAGAATTGATCAGAGTTCTTCGAAAGGTATAGCCTACTAATTGCAATAGCTTCATAAATTAGGCTTCCAAGCCCCGACCATCTAAAATTTCACAAATTAAGCATCAATCATCAAAAATTAATATCAATTGCTAGATACTCATAACTAGCTCAATCATATAAATGAGAGAGAAACAGAAAAGAACCATCGATAATGGCTATACATATAAATTCGGTACAAATAACTCCGCCATTGCCATTATACCAAAACCAGAAAAGTACAAAACACATCGATAAATCATCAAAATTACAAACAGGAAAGCAGCATTGAATCAACAGTTCGGAATGATCAAAAGTAGAGAACAAATAACAGTAAATAGAAATCTTACCGATCGAATGAAGAAAGTGTAGGAATTGGTAAATAAAGATTTAGGGTTGATAAAATATATAAATGTGAATGAATGAGGCGGCGTATCTACTCCTTTATATATAGGGTTTGATTGAAGGAATTGGAGAGAAGACTACTCTAGAAGAAATTTCAAATTTAATTATTTTTCCTTTTTTGTTTCTAATTTTCTATATCGAGCCTCTAAAAAAAAAATATCCACGTGTTTTGATCTTGACCGTTCATGATGGTCATCTGAAGACCTACTTATTCAGCCACGTGTCAACCTCACCACAAGAAAGTTCTGCTCGGACAGTTTCATGTTTTTCCTAATAAAAAATTATAAATATTTCCTCACTCCATTTTTAATTATGATAATTTCCCTTATTTTAGAGTCAAAGTTAAAAATAATAAAAATTTTAACTAACATTTTACGATAGTAGAAAATTGTAATTTATTGTACTTTTTTTATAATTTTTGATTATTTCAATTTTTTATATTGAATTAATATAATTAAATTGTATTTTGAAATTAATTAAATTGATTTTTAAAAAAAGTAATATGACAAATAAAAATAGACGAAAATAATAATTTTGTACGGTTTTAATAAGTCAAACTTAAACCAATATAAGAGTTTGATATCGATACGAAAATATTTGAGGTTAATGTTAGGGTGTTGAGTCCGGCTTTGTGCTGAAGAGATATGGTATCGAGTACAAAAAAATTATTTGAATTATGAATTCTTAAACAAGTTAAGTTTGCTATGTTATGAGACCTTGAGATCGGTCATCATCCATTCATACAAAATGAAGATAGGTTTACTGTATATTGCTCTATATTTAAAATAGTGTATAGAACTGCGTGTTATTCTAAGAATGACATCATATCTATTTCCGTTTATAATTATGATTTAGATTGAAATATGGTTTAGTACTTTAGATATAAATTATTTATTTATCATTTTTTTTACTCATCACATAATAATACGATCACTGTTATGCTTTATTATATCAACACTCTTTTTCGATTAAACAAAATTCATATATGATATTTCATACTTTGTTACATTTATTATTTTATCTATTAATCGTTTATCATCCAATTACAAATTTACAATGTTTTGTTTCTTTATATTTATTTTATCAAATCAGTTGATTTAAAGTGCATTTAAATTATGCTAACGAATTTGACTGTACTATTTTAAAGGTAAACCTTCCGAGTATATTTGGCTGTTGATAATTCAAACTTTTACCATAAAACACACACAAAGTTATTTATTTAATTCCTCTATCAAAAGGGAAATAGTGAGTTTCAAGAACATAATGATTAATAAATATGATTCCCAAAATAAGCTTGGAAATCAGAATTGCCGTAAAAGTAAAAAAGTAGTCGTAAATCAAGGTAGTTTATACTTTATTGTTATGAACATATTGAACCTTCAAACAAAAAATTATTAAATACCCAAATAAATATTCATATGGACATTATTTGTAATGTGAATTTGAAATGATCATAAAAGTTGTATTATTCTCTCAAAACAATAATAATGATGACATTTCACACAAAGCATGTGAAAGATTACAATAATTGTGAATTTAATAAATCTTTTCATAATTGTGGTGTCTCGACAGTTTTTTTTTTACTTTAATTAATTTTACGGAATATTTATTATCTTCCACCAACAATAAGTATCATTATATTTGATAGCTCTATCATCATAGACGAAATACTTATTAACTCCCATCAGACCAGATAATTTTATTCACCAAGTCTAGAAAAGGAAAAGATTGATATTAGGCGAAATAATTCAAGTATTATGTATGGTATTATTTAATACTATGTTTAGTAGAAATTTTGTGTCTATGTATAATCAATTCATGGATTAGTTATACACCCTACATGGTATTAAAGGGTGTATAACTAATACCTTCCATTTGGTGGTATTAGTTCTAATACCATGGGACTAATCTAGGTAAGACAAAAATATCCCCTCAAATTCTTTTGTTTATTTTTCTTGATTTTGTATTTATAATAATAAATTTATTTAAATAAATTAGCTTACAAATTTTATTATGTAAATATAATTTTTTGTTTCTAAAATATGAGTTATTTAGTCTACTTATTATTAATATAAAATATTATAATCCGACTAATATGCTAATGTTGATGTATGAATTTAAGAACAATTCATAAGTCAAATATCGTATCTTAAAGAAAGTCCATTAAACATTAGACAAATAGCCTAAAACAAGAGCATATATATATATATATATGTACATATATATATATATGTATATATATATATATATATATACATATACATATATATATATATATGTACATATATATATATATACACACACATATATATGTATATATATATATATATATATATATACATATACATATATATATATATATGTACATGTATATATACACACACACACATATATATATATATGTACATATATATATATATATGTACATATATATATATATACACACACATATATATGTATATATATATATATGTACATATATATGTACATATATATGTACATATATATATATATGTACATATATATATATATACATATATATGTGTATATATACATATATATGTGTATATATATATATATATGTACATATATATATATATATATGTACATATATATATATATATATATATAACATCTCGAGTATAAAAATAGTTTAATTTATTTTGCTATTTTTTTAAATTATTTTATGATAAAGAGTTCTTTTAATTTATTAATACAAAACAAAGTTCAATAAATTTTCTATATAAATTATTATAATTGTGTGACATTTTGAGATATTAACTCCAATTTATTAAGATGACAATTATTTACGCTCAAATAATTTAAGTGAGAAAATATTGAACATGACAATAAAATTTGTATTCCCCTAGCTAGTTAAAGTGCTATGAAAAAATAATGTCCGTCAATTTTTTATCTTGATCCAATTACATGAAATAGAAAATTTTCATAATAACTCAAGGGTATAATTGAAAATAATTTCTTTTATAGAGTTTCAAACCAAAGAAACAATGAACCAAACATTTGATAAAAATAATTCCTTCATTACCAATCTCTACATTATGAATCTCTGCATTACTAATTCTTACATTACTGATTCCTGTATTATTAATCTTTGTATCAAACGACCACTTAATATTTTCTATCTCTACTATTTTATTGACCACTAGACTACACTCTTTGAGCGTTAAAAGAGACTTCAAAATTTATATGACTTGTTTCTTTTTGTTTTGGTGATTTCTAAAAGCTTGACACAATTTAATCTTATAAATACCATCACAATACAACTTTCAATGATTGCAATGATTAAACAATTCAAATTTAAAACTTTGGTGAATTTTGTTTCTCAAAAAAAGAAAAATCGTTTAATTGTGGAACAAGGCTAAGTCCGGACCTAGTCGGCCCACTTGAGGTCTCAAAGTCCTAAGTTATAATTTGAGTATTTGACAATATAACAACTTTCGGTTCGTTTAAATCCAACTCAAACTCATCCTCCTTTATATATCATCTCATTGTTGTTCATTTAGCTATAATTTTACAATTCTCTTCGTCTTAATATTTTTTTGTCATGTTTTAACGGAAAAAATTTATTCGCATGGGATATTTACATTAAGTCAATACAATTTCTATTATTATGTAATTTAATAAAGTAAAACACATGTCAATTAATTATTGTTAAGTAAAATGAACTATAAAGTTAAACACGTGATATGCCTATATTGACTTAGTGTAAACGTTCAGTGCGAATAAATTTTACCCTGTATTAATTAATCACGTAATTTATTAAAAGATAATAATAGTGAGGGCGGATGTAGATCATTACTTATAACATATTACTGTATAATAATAAATATTGTTTGTTATGTTTTAACTAAAACCAAACAAGCTATATATGCATTCAATGGCAAGTTATCGACTAACTCAGAAATCTCAAATTTTGAGTTTCACTTTTATAGTTCTATTCGTCTACAATGAACTTTGTATCTTTCTATAAGAAAATAATAAATAAAGTGTATATTTTATTATAATATTAGTAACTATTAGTGTTTCAAACTAAAAATATCAAGAAAATAGTTTGAAGAATTGATTACTAGTTAGTGTAATGAAAGAAAACAAAAATTATATTTATCCTATTCTAAAGGTTGTAAATAAAAATAAAAAATTAATATTTAATATCATGAACAAATAAAAATAAACGAAATGAACCCCCTTAACGACCTCTAAGTTAAAAAAAAAATAATGCTAATATATGAACAAAGTTTTAACTATATTTTTAACATAAATTAATATAATTTTTAGATGAATTCAGTTGACTGAGTGATAAAATAAATTAAGCTTACAAATAAGTGAGTCATTAATCCATCTAAATTTGAACAAATTTGAAGATTTATTATGTTCATGTGAATTAATTTTATCATCTCTAATTATTTTATACCCGTAATAAAGAAGATAAATATCTAGGCAGTACCAAGGTTGGCATTACCCAAGTAAAACAAAAAGAAAAACATACTATAGTTAGTGAAATATAATTATATAATCATATATGGTTAATTAAACAGATAATTTAACATGCATAATTGTTGAATAAACGTCTTTTTTTTTTTTTACTTTTATCACTATCCAATAATATCCATGCAGTTCCAAAAGTCAGCAATATGGTTGATGAACTTATATATATTTAATTACAACATATATATGAACTCTAATATAGACTAATTAGTAAAACCAGAAGCAGAAACAAATTAACTTGTAAGAGTAAAATATGATATTAATTAATCAGTATTCAAATTCCATTTATTTTCTTATTGCCGGCGCACAAAAACAAATTTTTTTTGGTATATATGTGTATCCATTACTTGACTCACTAACAAAAAATCAAAATAATAAGGTTTACGTAGAATTTTTTTTATTTCATTTTATATTTTATTTTGATCGTTATATTAAAAACAATTTTCTTTATCTTTTTAGGTTTTCGCGATACATGAATTAGGTAGGTTAACATTGTATTAGAAATAGGAAAACTATGACATATGTACATAGGTCAGAATAATTTCTATAAATATATTATTTCATGAATTTGGAAGGTTAATTTTGGGATATATATTTCAGTTACGTGTATAAATTATATTAAGATGTATAAATATGGTTACTTGATTAATATGTATATTTTTTTTGTTTGGTTTATAAAAGGGAAAAAAGACGAGTCCATGTGACAAGGTGTGGGGCTGTTTACCATTAAAAAGAATATAATTACCTTAATTGTACGAGTCTAATTTTTGTTAAATATATTCAATGATTAAGAATAAGTAGCATTATCCAAAAAAATAAAAACTCTAAGAAATAATAATTAAGGTTAAACTAGACATATAATACGACATGTTTGTTGAATAAAACATCGTTTACTTATACTGCTGGTGCTATCCACACATGCAGTCTTAGAGTCCGCATGGTTCATGAAATATGTGTCCACTTTTTATTTTTTTCATATTTCGTTTTTCGTAAATTAAATAGTATAATTTTAATCAATAGTTTAAGATGTAATTTTTTATTATATTTATATGAGAAAAGTTATAATTTAAATTTCACGAAGTAAAATATAATATAAGTAAGAACAAATAAATGGAGTATTTTTCAACAAACATATAAAGTATTACCTCTAAATAGAGCTGTCAATATGGACTATTCCACCCCATTCGAGTTAACCCATACAGACTTCGACATTTTACGGGCTAGGCCGGGGTCATTTTTTGTGGGGGCCAAAAAATGGCCGGCCCAATCCACAAGTACGTGGGGTACAGGCTTGCCGAGCCAGCCCACTTTATTTAAAAATTATATTATATTTAGAATTATTAAATTAAATTATAAATTATAATTTAAAAATATTATCATAAATATGGACAAAACAATATTACGTGACATTAAATCCACAAATAAAATTATCTTTGTAATATTTATTAAAAAAAATTTCAAGTAAAAGTATATATATCTAAATAGAAATATTAACCTAATTGTTTTGAGTTTGTGCTCTCTTTAATTTTAAATTTTAATATTATATTATATTTTTTAATTAATTTTTATTGGCCCACGAACCGGTCCTATCTAAATTTCTCAAGTCCCACAAATCAATAGGCTTATTCAGGCCGGGCTAAAAAGCCCTTTTCTCAAATGAGCTCCAAAAATTGTAGTCAACCCTATTAAATTCCGGGCTAGGCCAGACCGACCCTACAGGATTAGCCCATATTAACGGCTCTACCTCTACATTGAGGGTATTGACTTAAGGTGTGTTCAGTAAACGGAAATAAAACTATATTTGATGAAAAATACAAATACTTCATAAATAAAAGTATTTTTTTTTAGCTAGATAGAAAAGAGAACAATATTACACTAAAAAAATTAGATATAATCTAAATAAAGTTATTCTCCAGAAAAGCAATGCGATTTCTAAGAAAATTCTCCATATCCATAATAATAGTATGGAGAATGGCAGGATTAGAAGATGTACCTTCCGGTTTGGAAAAAAGGTTCTAATAAGACCCCTATTTCGAAGAAGTTGTTGCAAATAGTTTGACCTATGGATTCTTATAAAAATTGAAAAGTGGAAATAAAATTGAAGTGAATTTTTTTTTTTTCAATTTTCCCAAAATAAAATATGAGTGCATGTTACTACATATTCAGATTCAGATTGTGTTTATTTTTTTATTTGCCGGCAACCCAAAACTATTTTGCTTGGGTTCAAAACCTTCAACTTTACGTTACTCATTGAGGCGGAGCTAAAAGCCTAATTACAAATTCAGATTAATTCGCTATATATATTTATATTTAAAAAATTATTAAATATAAATAAATAATAAATTTAAAATTCAATTATTACTATTTGAAATACCATTTTAAAACTTAGACCCATGATATTCAAATCATGACTACGCCATTCTTGAATGATGATTTTTATGTTGTCTGCTATATATTTAATTAATTACTTGACTTGCTAAGAAAAAACCAAAACAACATTAATTAGCTAATTAAATCAAAATCAAAACCAAAACAGAAAAGTAATCTAATAATTAAATAATCAGATTACGCGTTGACCAAGTTATATATAATTATATATATTTATGTATGAAACATGAAGCAAGCCATTCATAAACATAAGACTTGATATTTCTTATAAACAATTTTTATGGCTTCTTCATCACTTGTTCTTTTTCCGGCTATGAAATTGTCATCTACCAAATTTAGGATCACTCAAAGGCTATCCAAAATCAAAGCTCAGATCTATAGAGATGAAGGTACATATATATAAAGTCGTATTTTTTTTTCCTTTTTACTTAATTACATCGATTTTATTTTTATGAATTTTACTTCTGTACACTATACGTTATCATGTCACATAAGTAGAAGGGAGGCAAGAGGCCCTCCACTGAAAAATCATTTACTATATCGACAACGCAAATTATATGAATTTTTTTTTCATACAAGCTATATACATTGAATTACCTAAGATATAAGGAACAAAATTAGTGGTTCAAAAATTGCTTATATAAATGTGTGTGACATTTTATTGTTTTTTTCAAACCCCTTTTTATAAATAAAGTTTTGACTACGCCACTTACTATAAGTGGTTATTCATAACTAGAAAGAAAAATCATGTAACCTTTTTACATAGGTTAAAAGGCACAAGTAAAATATATTCCTCCGTCCGTTTAAAAAAGGATGACCTAGTTTGACTTGGAACAGAGTTTAAGAAAAGAAAGAAGACTTTTTAATCTTGTGGTTCCAATTTAAAGTTATGTCAAATGTATCAAAATGCCCTTTAATCTTGTGGTCTTAAACATGCCACGTGGAAAGTTAAAGTTAAAGTGTTGCCAAAAAAAAGAAAGGGATCATTCTTTTGGAAACAGACTAAAAAGGAAATAGAGTCATTCTTTTCGAAATGGAGAAAGTATTATTTACGTTGTCAGTATAAATAAAGCTAAATTTAATTTTTATACTATCGCGCCAATCGATTTAAATAAGAAAATAATTTTGTAGGAGGAAAATCAAGGCATGTTGTTGATGCAAATTTACAAGTATTGAGGGGAAGGATAGAAGAAGTGAAGATAAAAGAGAGATTGGAGAAATGTTTGGTATGTGAACAAGGTTGGAATTACACACCTACAAATTCAAAATTATATTATGAGAAGAAACACAAAAAACAATTGGATGAATTTGTTGAACTTATTTTCATGGTTGGTGGGACTATTGGATTCACTATCTTTGGCTGCTCTCTTTGCCTCTACCTAACTTCCCTTCTCATTCATTTTAATCATTGAAACTGAGCATTGTGGTGAATTTTACATTTTGTAATTATAATAAGTTAACTATAATACGATTATTTTGATTTACATATTTGTAATGGCAGAGCTTTATTTTAGACTAGCTCTGCTATATTATCATCTTCATGACATTTAATTAAATCCGCTGTGTAATGTTTCCTTCTTAGTACAAAACAGATATTAGAAAACTTTGCGGAGAAATTAACTCTGTTGATTCATGTATTCCTAGTTAGTCGAATCTTCTACTCAAATTTTGTGTTTGTGTTTAATCACTACTTAATATGTATGAAGCTGTATTTTTTAGAATTCAAAATCCTAACTCGACCTCTATGTTTGTGATACGAGTAAAAATTAAATTAGTATGTATCATCAAAAGATCACTTTCATAGACAAAAGTTACTTAATAATGTGTATTTTGGTATAAATTAAAGGGAAAGAAAAAGACGAATCCGTGACAGATTAAGGCTGCGTAACTTTTTTTTTTTTTTTAAAAAAAAAGATGGTTTTCTTGTATGAATCTAATAAATATTCAGCAAAAGAACAAAAACCAGCTTTATCTTCTTTTTTTTTCATTTTTAAAAAAAATCTATTTGTCGTTTATGAAGATTACAGCAAAGGCTGAGTGATTAATACCTGTGTATTATTCATAATTCATAGCCTTGCTGTTTGCTATTAATGTAGTACTCCCTCCTTGTCTACACACGCTTATCCAATTAAATCATTTGGACCTTTCGAGTAGTGTTACTTGCTTCTTATTTGTTTTTGATATTAAAATGTCTGAATTTAAATACCTAATGCAAAATCTTAACGAGTTGGTTGGTTACCTCAACTCCTATTTTCAATTTGCTCGATTTTCACTATCAGTGCGCTACAGAAGTGTTCCATCAAACAATATCCCCAACGACATTACATTGACTTGAAGAACAATTTTTCCATCTAACACGAGTCATCTGATGATCAACGTTGTTAATGTAGCACTAACGTTACCCCCTATACAAAAACTAGATCAATTAATCTTTCACCTTGCATAAATCAGAAATGGTCTTCCCAAAGAAACACTCCACGGTTGCACGACGTTACAAAAAAAGTGCAGTAATGCACCCAAAATGATGAGAAAGTAATAATTCAGTTCCTTAGGAATGCTACAGTTGCTACACGCGAGCCTACGGATCCTCCAAATGTGAATGTAGGATATGTGCGAACGTGATCGAGATAGCGGAAAGGAGGAGGATCTACTGAGGCTTCAACTGTTCCTGGTCTTTGACAAGCAACCCTTCTTTGATTGAGAGTATCCACTTCTTCAACCAATTCATCCTTTGTACTATTACATGAAGTAATTACCTACAATAGGTGACCAGTCAGGTGTAATTTCTAATTATTTCTCATGATAACTCCACAAAAAAAGAAATAGATAACCGTGTGTGCCATTTTATCAGAAAAGATCAATTGGGAACAGTCAATAAGACAGACAGAAATGTCAATAGAACAAATATAATTCCCAGATTTAACACCGTGGTCTCTACAATGTCTGCATCTGTTCTTTTTTATATTAGCGCAAGGGTGTGTGGTGGTATTTAATCAGCATGTTTCAAATTAATAACAGCAATTGGAGAAGGATTGGCACTGAAAAAAAAAATTATGAACAGGATAAGCAGTATTGACTCACCAATAATCCACCAGGAGCGACAAGCCTTGAAACAGAGTCCCAGTAGATAATCCTGAAATGACCACACAATTAATATGTGACATAGAAACGTAGCGTTACAGGTAACATAATCAAGGAACACTTAGGGAGTGTTGACAGTTTTAGAGAGTGACATTTTAATTATTATTTTTGTTTATTTTAGGTCTTGGACGAAGCATGTGAAAATATTTTGTTGATGAGCAATATTAATACAAATGAATGGGTGGCAGTATCACTTGAACTTGGGATCTATACCTACTTTAACATACCATACTTTTTTTTGAAACTGGACGCCACCATAACATACTTAACATACAGGATTTGCTACCTTTTGATAGGACCATCAGGATGCAATCCAATGGCATCTAAGGTCCCCTTATCCATAACTAGCTGAAACCTTTTATCCAATTTTGTCTCAAGAATGTCATCAACCTGTTAGCCAATAGAAATTTATTTAACCACAAAACTAAAAGAAGCCATCTCCAGCAATGAGAGCACAGATATGGATAAATAAGCACACATGACAAGGACATGAAACTAATAAAATCGTTGATCGCAATTTGTAAGACAGATTCTACCCCTATGCAAAAATTAGGCATTAATTTAGCACCTTGATCCTACCCTTGATCACTGAATACATAATAAGTGCTATATCTTTCAATACAGAAATATAATAAAGGTTCATTCCACGTAGACAATTGAAAATGCCAGGATTAAGGGAAAACATTCAGGTAGATGTAATTTTAACTTGCTACTATCTGTATATGCAGCCACCAGACAGTAACGGGTTACCAACAACGAAGAATAAAAGACGCTGCTTAACATTTAGAACATAGTAGAAAGACAGTACTTTGCCACAAGATTTTGAATGCAATCTAGAGAAGCACGTGTTTGCTACTTCCCTTTTCTTTTTTTACAGGACTCAGATGCTGCTGTGGGTATATTACACATTTGCTTAATTGGAAGACAAAAGCAAATCTTACCAAGAACTTGACATTGGTGAAACCATCACGATCAGCAAGGCTTCTTGCAAGGTCAACTGCTCCTTCACTATAGTCAGTTCCAGTGAGATCAGAGAACCTAACGCCAAAGTTAATAAGTATTAGTAAGTAATAATCTTCGGGTCCCCCCCACCCCCGCCCCCCAGAAGGCATATACATCAAGAACGTGTGACACTAAAAATTAAATAAAATTTCTTAACAGACAAATACTCCCAAGAAGCAACTAGTAGGTTTTATATATAACTAGACCTGAGCACTTTTTGTACAAGTTAAAAGATGTAGATGTGATAAGAAAGATGTAAAATCTCCTAAGTTATATTAATCACAAGAGGCAGTGAGACGTTTCCACCCCAGTACAAGCCGCAGGAATACACATGCTAATTTGAACTGCATGATGCGATGTAGGTATAATACCATTAAAACTACATACGCTTGTTCTCTCACAAAGAATTAATAAAATATATCTGCATTAGCTAACTAGGTTTTGTGCCTGCAGTTAAAGACCAAAGAACCTCTAAACAAGGACGTATTGGGATTGGAAAGAAGTAATGGCACAGGGTAAGCCAGTATGAGAAAAGAATAATTTGACTTGAAGGAAACATTCATAATTCATCTTATAACGGTTTTGTTCTTCTGTTAATCATCGCCTGACAGTCTCTGCAGTTTTTCTTGATAATCTCTCTGCCATCCACTTCATAATTTATGGGGGCTCATTCCATCTTGGATATCCTATGTTCGTAACAATTAGACTAAAATAATCATGTAATACAGCCTTACTGAATTTTAGAGTTTCACTAATTAAATTCATTTAACAAATCAAATTTACACTATGATTTTCACTAAAAACAACTTTTCAACTATTTCTTTCACTAACACTTAATCATATTAATCAATTACAAACATTTTTCTTTTAAAAAAAAAGCACTTTATCAACTGTGATCTCCCAAATCAAATCGCACAAGAAAAGGGAACAAAAGAATATATCTTTCATACCTTCCATTGGATCTCTAATAGATACGTTTATGGTGAAAAAGTTGATCTAGCAAGGTCATGTGATAAATAGTTAAAAGAACCGTAAACAAACCTTTACAACAGTTAACTGCTTAATACTCTGTACCTTGCATTGATTCTCTAGCAGTAATATAATTTTATGGTGAAAAAGTTTATCATCTAACAGGGCATGTGATAAATGGTTAAAAAGTCATAAACAAACCTTCACAACAGCTAACTTCTTAATACTCAATGAACTAGGCAATCCACAAAAGTTTTCACCTTACAGTGTGGCTCTGTAACAGATTATAGAGCATGTGCATCAAAAGCATCTCGGACAAGAAATCTCATCTATCAGTTACAGAATGTCCAACAAAGCAAATAGCTAACTAGATGTATTGCTAGCATGAAATTCAAATTTACCCTTGTTTAGCAAGCTCTTGGAGAAGCAGACCATTGCCAGTCCCAATATCAAGCACACTCCAACCTGAAATGTCAATCTCACGCTGCCCAACAGGCTCAGAATCGGCATCAGCTACGTGATTTGGCAAATTACTCTTGCAAATGTCCATGCACAAACCTTTGGTCCATGAGACAACATTTTCCATGACGTCACCACCAAACCTATACAAATACAGCAAAAATATACACATCAAGAAAACTGTTTTGACCAACATAATGATCCAGTGATGGGAGCACTACCCTCTCACTTCTTTTCCTGGTTTCCTATTTGGGAATTGGAATGTTAACCTTGTATGAAGACTAAAAGGACGGAAAGAAAGACCAGGCAAATTATTATCATTATCTTTTCATTTTTTTTAACGACAAGGGAAACCCGCAGCCGCTACCCTTTGGGTGCGCACAGGGTAAAAAAACCCGCTCCATAGCTCCCAACCACATATCATAAAGTGGGATAAAACTATCATTATCCATTAGTGGGATAAAACTATCACAAAGAGCTAAATTTAGCTTTACTCCGGCCAATCATCAAAAGTGCTAGGCTGTAGATTTCTATGCATAAAAGGCATTTTAGAGAACTCCTAATTTGCCTTAAAAGGCATATTGTTTTATGTAACATGGTATAGGAATGATTTGGATCAAGATGGCATAGAATAGCTCCCAAGGATTCATATAACGGACCCGATTTTATTTGAGATGGAGGAGGGATAGTTGATTGATTGATAGGTAGTATCACAATTAAAAGAACGAGGATAACACAATAGTAAAGTGGATCAAGGAAGAGGGAAAAGGTTGCAAGCTGTCGTCTAGCTAATCCATACCAAACTTCACCAGTGTGACCATGCTCACGAAAGTTTGTCAATTCATCGGCGTAAGCAGCATCCCAATAGCTTTGGAAACCAAGCATTGAAGAAACTCCTTCACCTTCCTGCTCATCCTTGTCAGAACTGCTCGTATGCAAAAAAGTAAGAAAAAGAAGTTAGTAAACCTTCTTCACAAACAAAAAGCAAAATATAATATGAGCGAGTTTCTAATGGATAATCTCTTCTAACAAGTGTATACAGTCCAATGAAGACCGCAGTTATCACTTTATTCACTTAAAGTTACAAAGTGCACTCAACAGATATATTGACCTCTAATTACCACCACTGCTTAGCTCAACAGATATATTGACCTCTAATTAACACCTTCATGCAGGTTATGTTTTCTCCATCCTAATATATACAACACTTTTTCATATTATAATTATCAAAATATTTGACATCATTAAAAAAATAGTATTATTCTACATAATCTTCACACAACTTTCAACTATTCCAATTCTTTTAACTATACAACTTCTTAAACTTTGAATGATTTATTTTTCTACAGTAAATTTAACCGGTGGAGTACTATCTAAAGTTTTTTTTAAAAAAATGTAGTACTATCTTAATGTTTTCCAGTTCAATTAATATAATCCATAAATTAATTCAACAACTTCAACATCAGGTTCATTGAAACATAGTGATGGTCACAGTCATATGAATAAGACTAAAGTTAATGCTCTCCATATAAGAACCTGTAATCGGCTCGGTAGTTAAGAGCTTCAGTAGCATCAGCGTGGCGCTGCTCATCATCGAGAGTACTTCCGTATTCGCTCTTTATGGACCACGAATCGGCCGCCACAGAGCGGTCGTCGTCGGAAATCAGATCGGCTGATGCCGTTGGTCGGACCTGCGCGACGTCGGGGTCCTCCGGTAACAGTCTCATCCCGGCCATGTGTGATGAATCGAGATGAAAAACCCTAAAGAGAAGAAGAAGGGAGAGAGAGAGGAGTGTGATGTACGTTGGAGGAGTTGACAAAAATGACATAAGATGCAAGCGAGCCACCACGTCGGACGCAGGGATATTTTTGTCACTTAATCTTGGTACCGGGCGTCAGTCAAATTAATTTTTGAAAAATTAAAATAGATCAAGAGAATATTATTTTATAGAGATATTATTTATTAATTTAAAGAGTCTTTCAACATTGCAAAATCCGTTTGGCGATGAAAACTCAGAGAATTTAAATAAATTTATCTGTGAAAACGTTATTTTATGAATTTATGGTCATGATTAATTATTTTAGCATATTGAATGAATGAAAATGATACATGTTCAGAGGTTCATATCTTAGAATAAGTTTGAAAAAAAATAACGTTGATGATAAAATGGAAGAGATACAATATCTTTAGAACCAGTTACGAATAGGGGTGGCAAATGGTTGGATTGGATCGGATTGAATATGACTTGAGCATAAATAGTTTGAATTACAATCTATCCAAATAGAATATAGGCAAATATGTTTTAGATAAAATGATTTCAACCCATTTAAAAAAATATGTTTTAGAAAGAAAAATAAAAACTACCCCTCCCAGGCACGGCCCCCCTCCCTCTAACCTACCCCTGAATTTATTTTTTTTCCAAAAAAAACAAACAAATTGACCCCCCTCCCCCACCATCCACCAACCTACCCTAAAATTTATTTTATTTTCAAAGACCAAAAAGAAAAAATTATTTTTGCAAAAAAAAAAAAAAAA
>NC_028638.1:56870435-56905560 GCF_001406875.1 Solanum pennellii | reverse complement strand
CCCCCCCCACCCCCACACAACACCAACCTACTCCTAAATTTTATTTTTTTTTCAAGAAAAAAATCTGTTTGCAAAGAAGAAATAAAAACTCTAACCCCTCGCTTCGACCCTATTTTTTTTTGGGAAAACCAAAAGATAAAAAAGTTACCCCTTCCACCAATTTATTCTTAAAATTATTTTCAATTAAATTTTGAAAATTAATATTAATTTTTTTTAGTTTTTAGCACAATTAAAATTTTTGGTGAAAGTGAATATAAGTGATCTATTATGGATTAATATATATACTCATATTTAATCCATTTGATCATATTTGTAGAGACTCTTAAAATAATTCATATTTAACCAATTAAAATATGAGTAATTCAAGCCATTGAATATGGTTAAAATGGACTCATTTTATTAATATAGGTTGAAATTGTCACCCCTAATTACGGATAAGTAATCACTTATCACATTTAGAACTCTTCACAATTTCATGGTACAGTTCGAAAAAACAATATCTAAACTTTTGAATACAATAAGAAAATTTAGCGATGAACTTCAACAAGATTTAAATTTTAACAAAAAATAGAACACAGAGAATCACGTTTCACTAAATTGTCTTGGATATATTTATATTTTTAACACATTATTAATTTATAATATCATTGAAAACCATATATTTATGTAGAGATCTTCTAAAAATAAATTATTTTATCAAAATTCGTGATTTTTTTCACTGACCCAAGTAAGAACCAGAGAAAAAGATTATCTTAGAGAGATTATTAATTAATCAAGTATTAATTTAGTGAGGTTTTATCATATTTGTTCCCCTTGGGCTATATTTTTAATTTATGCGACATTATTTAACTCAAATAAATTTAAAAAATAAATAAATAAATTATGAATTTTGTTTCATATTTTATTTTGCTTCCTCTAAATCTATCTAACTATATATTTATATAATTGAGGAACATAGATTAACTGATGTGAAACCTCTCTACGGTCTTCATGCATATTTATTTTATTTTATTTTTTCATTTTTTGATCATTTTTCTCTATTTTAATTATTGGTTTTATTTTTAATATCTCGTGAAGTCTTTATATTCAAGTATTCAATTTTTCACCTCCCACTATAATATATCTTTTTTATTAGATATAATATGCATATATTCATAAGTCTCACAATTTTAAACTTTTCATATTCTAAACTTTTAAATATTAAACATGAAACCTTATGGAATTCCTCCATTATTTTTCTATATAAATTGATTTTTTTTTTGTTTCATGATATTCTATTTGAATTTACCCTTCATTTTTACCATTGTATTATATTCATGCTTTTATTTGGCTTGGAAAAAAAAAAGGAAGGTACTTGATTAGTGATAGGTTTGTGAAGTGGATATTGATAAGAGCTTATATAATTTATTTCATTTTCCTTCTGTTTGATAAGTGTATTGTACTATTTTTTTTTTCCTTGCGCTCTATGATGCCTCTTGAGATTAATTTTTATACGAAGAAAGCTTTTGAATAGAGATAGATTCGTAAAGTACTGAATATCAACAAGAGTGATGCTTCTTTACCTTTGTTTGACTTGAAAAGAAGAAGAAAACTTTAAATATTAATAGGCTTGTGAAGTGATGTGACGAGATCTTAGACAATTATGCGTTGATTTTGTTTTTCCATTCTAATTTTAATTTTAATTTTAATGACTGAAGTTACAATGATATGTCATGTGTGTATTGTATTTTTTTTTCTTTCTTATATATTTTATGATGCCTCTTAAGTATATTTTGTATACAAACTTGAAATTTAATTCGAAGCACGTATATTTAAATTTTAGAAGTATGGAAGTTATTTTTTATTTAACTTTTATTTATATAATTTGATCTCTTATTTTTCCTCACAAAATGTCAGTAAAAAGGTGATAAATAAAAAATATTATAATATCATATCAAACAACACGAAATAACTTTTCAAAAATATATATAATTAAATTACAATTACGAATATAAATATATGAACACCGTTTAAATAAAAGCAAAACGTTGAAAGGCTTATGCTACTCCTATTTTCGAAAATAAATACTATTAACTTTTGTTCTTCGATTGACAAATTTTTCAACATTTTGTTGTTATAAATCTATAAAAAAAGTATATGATTCTTTTATTCATATTTAATTTTTTATAGCCGTTTTTTATATCGAAATAATGGTATTATAAATATTTTTTATTTATCTATTCTTATTGTAATATTTTTACTATATACAGCTATGAAATTACAATTTTTACCGTAACATATTTATGAGTCTTAATATAAGGAGGAGATTAATTTTTATTGAGTACTAAACATAACTCAATGGTTGTTTTAGTTTCTTTTAAATTTTCATTTCATTTTTTATTTTATTTAATAACAATTATAGAAAATATTTTTAAAATTTTTATTTAGATTAAAAGAGATTAAAAGGGTCAATTGACGATAAATGCTTATGTGTATGCTTATCATAATTTACTACGAAATATTTCTTATGTACAACAAAAATGAAATTAATTGAAGGATATATATATTATAGCTTATTGCTTAAGAATAAATTCTCTCTTTTGTTCATTATTAATGGTTAAGTTTAACAAAAAAAAAAATTCATGTTGTGGTATTTATTTTGATAATATAATATAGTTTAGAATAATAAATGAAGTTATAACTTGAGAAAAAAAAAAAGACATGACATTTATAGAGATTAAAAAACATTTTATTTAATAATAAAAAGAAAATAATTCCTTTGGATTTATCTCTATAATACTCACTTTTCCTGAAGTTTACGACAACGCATACATTTTTTATTTTAATTTTTTAACCATTCTTTAAAATTATTTAAAATAAGTATAAATCAATTATAATTTGATAAATTTGTCGTTCTTTGTATTAATTTCATCATATTAATGCATATAATTAGAAACATGACTTATTTAATAAATACTTTAAAAATAAATCAATAAAAATAAGTGTATACTATATATATATATATATATATACATATATACATATATATATATATATATATACACACACACATATATATATATATGTGATTTTTTTACCAAACAAAGATTCACACTTCTTCATATTTATTTTTAAAATTTTCATTATGGAAGTAATTCTTTTAAAATATGAATCAATATGAAGAAATTAATACAAAAGGACAAAATATTAAATTATAATTAATTTATATTTATTTTAAATAAATTTTAAAAATATTAAAAAAATAAATAAAAAAGATGTACGTAACAGTATAGACCACATAGAGGTGAATTTAAATTAACCCTTAAAAATTTTAATCAGCGCGTGAAATACGAACATCTTTAATAATAAATAATTCTAAATTAAAATTATAAAGTGGAGAAACACAACATTAACAGATTTTTGAGGAACCAATTTGAAAAGGGAACTAACTTAAAGTACTAATGTTGATTATATTACACTAAATTCGTGCAAATGTTTAACTTCAAAGAGAGATTAATTAAAGTGTATACTCTTGCTCTAGTCTTCTTAATTATAATACTAGTGAATTAGGATGTCATAAAAAATTAAACTTAAGTTTAATTAAATCTTAATATAAATATTGAAGAGAGGACTTACTCTTAAGATCAATCGCAATTGAATAACCTAAAAAGATATTATTTATATATTTGAGTTATACAGGTGGACAACTAGTGGCTCACTTAATTTTTTGACATTTCATTAGTTGTAGCCTTTTTTTTTGGTGTTTTTTCTTTAATTTTTATAGAGCTTTATTTCAAATATCGTACTTTTTTCATTTTAAAAAAGAATGATTTAGTTTAATTAACATAAAATTTAAGAAAATAAAGTTTTTTTTAATTTTGTGATTTAAATTAAATTTATGTCAAATATATTAAAATGCCTGTTATTTTATAATTTAAAATATAACAAGTGGATGAAATTAAAATGATACCAAAAAAAATCTTTATCTAAACAGACTAAAAAAAGCGTGTTATTTTTTTTTTAAATAGAGGGATTAGTAAGTTATTGAAATGTCTATATTATCAAAGGAAAAAAAAAAAACATGTTTATATATAGTGGTGCCCCCATACTTTTAATTTGTTGATCTATGACCTATTATATTAAACATCGAATAGAAAAATAATTTATTTTATTTTGTTTTATTTTAAGAAAAAAAGGAAAGAACAATCATACGCAATCGGGTTTTTCCCAAAGTTATTACTTACTTTATTATATGACAGTGTGATAATAGAGAATAACATAAAATCTGTAAATTATTTATACTGATCTTTAAGAGATTTTTATTTATCTGTGATCTCAAAAGGATTTTCTTTGATTTAAATTATAAATAAAGATAGAATATCATTTGCCCGTTCAAAAGTGATATTTATAATGTTAATACACAAATAAGTATATTCCCAAATCAGAAGTAAGATCTTGAATTGTAAACTTTTGCTCCACCCCACTCTCTTTAGTTTCTAAGCTTAGTCATGTTTGATCAAGTATTATGATAGGAATATCATATATTGATGGTAGGATATAGAAAATGATGCATGATTATTGTATATATAAGTAGGTATTTAAATATGTGATTTCATATCACAATATAAAATTATGAGATGAAATTTTGAATCTGCTATTTCACGTTGATTTTATGTCATGATTTTATATCATGAGATGAAATCTTAAACCCTCCAAAAATTTATTTATTTTACTTGAAATCAATTCGTAATTTGTCATTGATATTTCACGAATTCAATATTTTTTTAATCAAATTTATTACTATTTCATTCAAATCAATGTTTAATGAAATAAAATTTCAACATTATATTCAGTAAGACAAGTTTAACAACTTTGCCATTAACTGGAAAAGAAATAATTGAGCTACTAACAACTTGAACACTACAACTTATACGTAATTAATTTTATATTTATGAAAAAATAACAAAATTAAAAGTCCAAATCATATATCTAAACAAAATTTCAATTTCATCTCATAATATAATGTTATGATTTCATATCCAAACAAAATTTCAACTTCATCTCATAATATAATATTATGATTTCATATCCAAACGGGACGTAAAAAGAAGTTTCAACTTGAAGCAGACATGTCACCATCAATGTGCTTATTCCAGCAAAGATATTTTTCGTAAAATAATTGAATAATACTCCTCATAATTAGTATTTTTGAGGTGCTTAAATAAAAGTATATTATAATTATTTTGAGACAGATAAAATATTATTTATGGGATCAAAACGCAATACGCAATACTTTTTTCTTTTATGCTATAAAATATTTTCACAAAGTTAAAAAATTTACAATTACCATAAACTTTCTTTATGTCCCCAATACAAAAGTTCAGCTCTCGATCCTTCAATCTTAGCCTCACTCAAAAAAAATATATCAATTGAATAAAAAAAAAAAACAGAATTTGTGAATTAAATGATAAATGTAAATCATATATCCTAATGTTCAAAAGAATAATTTCTCCTTTCTAAAATTCAAAAGAGAATTTGATTTAATAAAATTTGTTCAAAATCCTCATCTTAAACAAACTGGTTCTTCAGCAATAGTTTCCAACAATGGCTTCTTCGATCTACACATAGACAATCTATGCTTAAATTCTTCACTTGAAAAATCTTCAATATCATCCAAATTCAACTTAGGCAAAGTCGATTTTTCAGAAAAATTCTCTTCAGTTGATGATTCAGGCAAGATTCTAAAACTCCCTATCGACACCCTTTTGGAAACAGAGTTCGCAGTAAGTAACAGAGCACCCATATCACCTGCTGATACAAAAGAATTCACTCTTTTCATTGGAAACATAACATAAACATTTCCCATTTCAAGATCTTCGTCTGCATTTAACGCAGAAAATCTCCTTCCAATATGAAGTGATCGAGTGTTTACAAGGAAGAAATTAGGAGTTTCCATCATAATCTCTGCTGCTTTAATCGGTTGATAAAAATGCCTAATTTCACCAGATGGGAATATAACTTTTATCCCTCTTGATTGTTTGTTGCCTCCTGGTCCTGATAAAGTGCAAGAAATATAGTTACCCATAGTACAAGATTGAGCTTTTTTGGATTAGAGAAAAAAAAAGAAAGAAGAAGAGATAGTCTTGTAATGAAAATATGAATGTTTTTTTTTTGAGGATACTGAATGCCATATATATATTTAAATAAAAGGGAATGTTGGTAAAAGAAAAAGTCAAAAAAATAATTTATTATTTTATTTTATATATGTATAAATGAATAGAAGACAGTTGTAGTTATAAAGAAAAAAAGGCACATGACAGTTGACATCCGCGTTTGATGATGATGATACATTGTGTACCCGAAGTTGAAAGGAAAGTTGGTTTATACTTATGATTGATTCATATTTCTTCCTTTTTGTCTGTTAAATGCGTGTGGAGGCCACTTATCTAATCTTTGGCGTTGCTTTACGTATCATTATTACCAAATGTTTACTTGTTTTCATAATATCTGCAAAATAGTGGATGCTACCTCGTATTTACTAAAAAAGTTGATGGAGGCAAAACAAAATACAGTTGCTTTCATCATTATTTATTTTTGGCAGGGAAAAGGGTCTGATATACCCCTCAACTTTGTTATTTAGAGCTGATATACCCCTCGTTATAAAAGTGGCTCACATATACCCTTTTCCTCTAACGGAAATGAAAAAAATAATAATTTTAATCTAAATTTTTATTATTTTTTTCTAAAAAATATAATCCCATATGAGTAAATTTAATCCTCGTCAAACATATTTTTTTTTGACTTTTTTTTGTTTCAATGACTAATTTATAATTATTATTTTGATAATCAAATTTATTTATGTTTCACTAATATTCTTGTAAAACTTATTGTAGATGACCAAATTTTTTCTTCGAATACGAAATTAAATTACAATACACACAAAAAAAATAGTTTATATCTTTTTTCTTTAAACTAAGGAATGAAAGGAAAAAACAAAATAAGAATAAGAAACTCAAATAATTATAATAAAAGAAGTCAAAAAATAATTTATGTATGAAAAAAATTAAAATATACCTTGAACTTTGATAGAAGAATCATATATACCCCTAAATAATTTTTAAAAAAAAATTAGAAGTAAGAAATATAAATTTAAAACTAATTTTTTAAATTCCGTTAAATGAAGGGTATATGTGAGCCATTTTGTAACGGCAGGGGTATATGTGAGCCGTTTGTATAACGGTAAGGGCATATATGAGCCACTTTTATAACGAGGGGTATATCAGCTCCAAATGACAAAGTTGAGGGGTATATCAGACCCTTTTCCCTTTTTGGTATAACACATAAATATATCATTAACTTAACGACGTCAACGAATAACTATGTTTGTGCACAAGTAGACACTTAAACTATTATAAAATTGAATAAGTAGACACAAGTGTCATACATGACATAAGATGAATGTGTTCATTTGCTCAATTTTATACAAGAGTGTCTACTTATGCACACCAAAAATTAAAGGTCATAATTATCGATTGACGCTGAGGTAAGAGTTATATTTATATATAATGCCTTCATTTTTTTTAATGAAAATTCAAATTTCGTCACTATTTATTTTCTTAAACTATATAAATGTCCAATATATACTAGTAGAGATTAGATCTCGATTTCCTCTCTATGTTGGACCAAAATGGCGGTTTTGATGGCTGGGGGTAAATTTCAAATGGGTAATGAGAGCATTATTTACCAACCTCTATAAGGTTAGGAGAGTTAGTTAGAACTTTAACATAATAATCAACTTGAATAAAGTTAAATTTGTTGCAAGTGGCATCAGCATGCTGTCCAAAACTCCACTAAGTTAAATGTTAATTTTTACTTATCCAGTATTATTTAACATAATCGTTTAAGCAACAATAAATAAACATTTTATTATATCTTACTTTGAATATAATAAATTTGATATTCAAAAACTTATAGTTAATAATAAAAATAAAGTAGGAACTAAAGTAATAAACTGTTTGTTTCATTTTCTAAATCGGGAAACAGAAAATAAACATCAAATTTAATAGTACGAACGAGTAAAAATGGACGGATTCTCCGAATAAGGCTAAAGTTGAATTTTGGTTTCAAATATGACATACATTGAACATCCAATTCCCAAGAAAGAGCAACTCCAGGAATCGTGACGGTATAGTAGCCGCGTTACGAGATCATATGCACAATTTTCACTTGCAAAGGACATTAGTAGTATAATTTTATTATTTATTTTTGTTTATTAATCATTGGCCGTGTACTAAATCATTGGTTTTTCCATGTTACTATTAAATGGCGTTGTTGAGAAGTCATCTCATATTAATATATTCTAAACTCACCGTCATCTTTTGCCGTACAAGTCAATTTATGAGGATAATATATTTTTATATCGTATGAAGTCTGCTAATGTCCCAGACATTTTCCCAAAAATATTTCACTTTTGGCTGTAAAAGCTAAAATTACAATAGATTTCACAAAATAAAGTCTGAAAAGGATAGAGTTAAGGTGACGTAGAAAGGCTGTTTCACCATCAGCTCAAAAGAAATATAGTTTGGAAAAAGACGTAATGATTCCTACTGTTTCACCATCAGCTCAAAAGAAAAACAATTTGGAAAAAGACGTAATGAAACTGCGATCGTTGACAATAAAACTTACACATATTCAAGTGATCCCTCAAATTTTAATCCAAAATGACTCACCCGTGAGTGCTGATATCTCTCTTTGCCAAATCCTAAGAATTAGGACGGCTATCTCTGCAAAGTAAACCTTAGAACAGACTACATCTAAGTCAAACAAAAATATCTTATTTCCCACTCCAACAGTTTTTAGAACGTAGTACTAATTCTAATGTGAGCAGGTCAAAGCATATTTAATACCAAAAGATAACTAACACAAAGTCAAGCAAGTAAAATTTCATAGATATATTATAGTAACACAAAGTCAACTTGGGAATTATATTAAACTCACATTCATGAACCAGAATCAGAAGAGTTCTTCGCTGACTTTTTTTCCCCAATTTTATGGTGTATCAGAGCAAATTAAATTCATTTACTTGGGGCTTTTGCTTTTATTACACGGCGGGCAACCTGTTTTTCTTGATAGTAAAGAGACTTCTTCTAGGATTTCTATCACTGTAGCAAATGATGGCCTTGTAGAAGGAACTGTACTTGTGCAGTCCTCTATTAACCTGAATAAAATAACATGTTGTCAACATAGGCAGAGCCATCAATTGAAGCTCACGCGTACGGGATTTCAGTCCTTTTGAGTTATTGATTGGGATCTAAATTAGTAATTTGAGTCACAATGTGTATTCGAGTTCCTAAGTGGCCTGTATTTCTGATAGTACGATCATTTAAACATATACTGAGTTGGGTAAAAAGACATGTAACGGAGAAGTTAAATTAAAGCTTCAAGATTGAGTGGATTGACTTACTGAAGAATTCTACTCGGATATCGACCTGTATACATCTTTTTCTCCAAATCTACAGACTTGATATGCATGGAGTCAGAACTCCTGTCACTCATTTGTCTTCCTTCCAGCATCTGCAGCATTTCCAGTGTTAGTACTGAATCTTAATGGAAACTCATGTCTTAATAGTCAAGTAAGAAGTAAACAGAAAGATTACTTACTCAATTCAACTTAATAACTTTCCACTGGCAATGAACCAAAGAAAAAGTTCTACCAGTACAACTGACTACTACGTGGACTACATCATGTTGAGTTTATGCCTCAAACAACTTTAGATCATGCTCATTTTCTCACTATTTTTCTATTGGTTTGAGCTTTCACTGTGGGGAAAGAACTTCCATCTAACGAGAAACAAATTTGGCACTCAACTAAAGAAAGCTAATGCCAAAGTTAGGAATTGAGAGGATCTGAACTCATCCTCTTGATTACCCGACCAAAAAAATAAATTCAACTTTGTCTAGTCCTAGGTATTGATTGCATCCAGCTAGTCCTTCTTCAGAATATATAATTTAAGTTGAAGTCTAGTTACCCTTTTCATGACACATAAAAAAGGTCACGATCATCCAGTTCCCATATAAGTAGTGGACAGAATTTTTAATTACAACAGCAAATGAGACTTAAAGGTCTGATCAGTATTCTGCAATGAATGTCACCAAGTTCTTAATAAGTTAAATATTCAATTTTCTTGTAGCTTTTCAAGTTAGCACTCTATATGATGCTCATCAAACAAGTAAAAGATCATGAAAGATTGCCTGAACCAAGTAGCAGCTGTAAGTGCTAATAGCAAAATGAGTGCAATTCCAAAGTTAAGCTAAAATAACAATCATTTGTTCTAATTTATTAATCTATCATCATTTTATGTGAATTTTGTTATTAGTTTTAAGAAGGTCCAACAAACTCAAGTTGGTCCTAAAGTTGGATCGGTTTATGCTCAATTGTTTGAGAACTCCTTGAACCTCCAACAAAAAGCAGTAAGAAAAGAGAAGAGGATTATTGCAATATGCTGATACATATACGATAGGAGAACTCCTTGAATCTACCTGGTAAAAGATGAGGCCAAATGAATAAATGTCTTTGCTAATGTCATGACACAAATGGCTGGTTAAGTTACATCCGTTGTTTGATTGACCTGAAAAAGAAATAGACTGACTATAAGCTGCAGTATGTGACCCAAAATAAATGAACAAACAAATAAGCAAGAACCAAAGGGTCTTCATACAACAGTCTTGATTTGCATATATCTGATTATCCAATATTTGAACCCAATATTCACCAATCTTTAAGTGCCCACATTCATCTAGTAACAAGTTCCTGGACCAAATTAATAAAAGACTTCAGACATGACAGCTAATTGTTCGGGAGGACATATGCTATATAACTTAACTACATTATTTTAATTTGCTTTATAACTAAACAAATTAGTGCCCATTTCTTCATAAATTACTTTGCTGGCACGTCAATAGTCACACAGATAGAAATAGCATGGTGTGGGTTAAACTGATTCGAATGACCAATATGCTAGTTAAAACATTGACATCCAATTGCATGTGGACTCAAGAGTCCTATTGGCATTTTCATGTCTTCTATAATGAATATTCTGGCAATAAAACGTGAACATACCCCCAATTGCTCTGAGTTATGAAGTAATAAGCCAGTTGAACATTCAAGAGGATAAAAATCTCAAGTCAGATTAGCAAGGCACATAATGCAGAGATGTAAACGACCTGCAGCTTGACAGTACTGTTACAAACAAAAGAACTCTCTAGAATCCATTGCAGAAAATCATAGACAGACAAACTGAAAGAAAAGAAGCACTCGGTTTTATCTAACCACTATCTGTTAGTGATTAAACACCAAGATACAGATACTAGAATTATCATAATAACTCAGCAAAAAGAAAGACTTAAACTAGAAGTCAGTTATTTTCCTGATCCTATTATTGGAAAGCAGACTCAGCTACAATTCCCAAGTATGGAAGATAATAAATACATAAGAAATTGCTGCGAGATGTTAATAAGGATGAATGAATAGACATACTTCAGATGCAAGTTATTGTGAACAATAGGCAAGGGCTTGTGCCGATGGAGGTAGTTCATTCCCCTGTAATCAATGTGAACACTAATGTGATTTGTTCTTCACATAATAAAATGAAATCAACCTAAATAGGAAATAAGTGAAATGTTGTACCTAGCTATGTCAAGTGCATAGCGCAATGCAGTTGGGGGGTCAAGACGCTTTCTCAAAATATCTTGCAAGTTTCCCTGAAATACATGGGAAAACATAATAAGAAGTATATCATATTCAGGGGCTATCCTTAACCGTTCTAGCAATCACTGAAAGATCTTGGGTGAAATTTTTTTGAAGATAAACGTTGAAGTTTAATAGAGTCATAAGTGCCATAACAATTAGCATGTAGGAATATTAGGTGATAGTACTTTGGAAAAAAATATTTATTAATAGTACAGCATAGTGAAGGCTACAAAGTGCATTTATTTCTGCATCATGTCTCACAAAATGATTATTGAGTGCCGGCCTACAAAAAAATTTTATGGAAGAAACAACATACTTTCGGCAAATACTCTGTGATCAAGATCATTTCATCACCATGTACAATTGATCCAAGAAACTGTAAAATATTTGGATGTCGAAGTTCTCTCAGTAAAGTATTAACCTTAGCAGAAAAAACCCTGCATCAAGTATATTGGAAAAAGTTAAAAGGAAGAACTAATCCAGAAAGCCTTTTAAAATAATTATAAGCAATAATAATAACACATAAATTGAATGCCTTTTGATTACTGTTTTAACCACCCATGTTCCACGCCATTTGACCTTTTCAGACTCCCCAAATAAGCCCTGTAAAAATAACAAAGGACTGAGTTCCTAGAAAGTTAAATGCTAAGTAAAAGAAACAGCCCTTCTTCTGATAGAATTCTCATTTTGATATGCTTGGCACTTGTTTCCCGGAAGCTGTATATACATTCTTTTGAGGAAGTTCCCTAGAAGATACTCAGCACCATGACATCCCACAACCTTTGGATTTCCATATTAATACCTGCTCAATTATTGATGAATGCTGCAAGTTCAGTTCAGATATGTCAATATTCACTTCAACTGAATCCTCTTCATGCCGAACAGTCTGCACGTCATTAAATTCAACTTGTCATATCAATGGACAATTTCTTACTCAGATTGATTAGCAAAAACAACAAAGGAGTAAATGAAACCACAATTTCATGAGTAAATTCACGTGCTTGTGTCCTTGTATTTGGAAGTAATTTCAAGTATTCCCCAGTGTTGTGGGTCCTCTATTCATCTGCTCTCTGGAAAATAAGCAGTTAATCCTTCAACAGTGAAACTGACAGGGCACAGTTACATTCCTAAGTTTTGCTACCTTAGCCCCTTCTCCATATCATCCCCCAAATTCACATTGCCAGAATGGAGTGATCTTACAAGGTCATGCAGAAAGAAGTGTATGGCTCTAGGAAGGGATGAAGGGTTGAGAAGTTTATGTGAAGCAATTTGATTGGTTGCTTTGTTCAAAAAGCTGGAAAGCTAGCTATATCCCAAAGCAATGACATAGGACCAAAAACGAGTATTATGCTTAATTTGTACGATAGAAAGTGCAATTTTGACATAGCTTTATAAAGGAAGACTTCATATTATTCATAAATTGTCAACAAAGGTGACTAAAACTGCAATGTCAAAGATAGAAGTTTCCATTCACAAAGTTCAACCGAATTTCACTTTGACAAGCAGTCCGTGTAAACAACATTTATAGCTAGAGCTATACTCTACCAAAAAATAAGTCTACCATGTAAGTCTCAAGTATGTTTTCAGGAGCAGAATTCATAAGATGGATTTTTATTTGTTTAATGAAGCTATTGTCAATATCTGAAGCACCTGAATGACATAATATGATATATACAACTCTTATTGGATGGTAAGAACTTGATGCTCACACTACATAAATGAAAATAAATAAGAACTGTTCCATATAAGAAATTCATAACATCAAATTTCAAAGGATGATCACTGTTAACGATGAACACTTACCAAAGGATGATCACTGTTGGAATCCTTGCCACCACAGACCTCAAGGATCCTGCATATATCACGGTGCCCGTACAACTTTGCATCTGTTAAGGGCTTAACAAACAATTGAAAGGAAAATGATGATGGCTAATTCCTCATCATAGAAATGCATTAAAAAACATAGACTTTAAGTTAAAACCTTTGTATACAATCAGGTCACTTCTAAGGTAATTTACAAGTTAATTTATAAAGTAAGCATCAATTAATAATTGATAAAAATGGTAAGTACCATCACGATATTGCACCGTCAACATTTGATTTTTACATAAATTTTATTGTATAGTATCGCTAAATCCATCCTTATGCAACCACGAAAATTCCCATTCTACTTAACAACTGATTTGGTTTAATGACATCGTTACCTTATTATTATTTTTCTCATTTTATCTTTATAATTATCTAATAATCATATTCATCTTTTACCATACCTTGCCTTTTTATGATAGCTATACTCCGTAACCCTACTTTTCTTCTTGTCTTTTCCTTCAAATTTGTATAATATAATGCATTATAAAACAATATTCAACAACCATGAGTGAACATAAATGAATGGGGTTGTATGCATTATGAAAAAAGACGAGTAATAATAGTATACGAAAAGGGGCTTACAGTCCGGCGCCATCTATCTTTGAGATTAACATCAGCCTTGTAAGCCAAAAGAAGTTCAACAATAGAGGCGTGTCCTTCGCTAGCAGCAAGATGTAGAGCAGTTCTTTTGTCATAGTCCTGCACATTGGGTGAAATTCCCTGCCTCAACATCTGATTTAGACCAACTCTGTCACCCCTTGATGCGAAACTCAAGAAAGTGCCTATCATCTGCATGTCAAAATGCCCACATGAAGAATCTTTATGCCGCATCAATATTGTACTGATCTCCATATCTCAACAATTGGAATTTCAAAACTGCGATGATGAAATTTAACATAAAGATAAACGTTTCTTGTCGCCATGGATGGCGATTCAGTCCAAGAAATAGGTTTTGGGTTTTAACGAACTTCGCTTAGTTCTTGTGATAGTTAGCATTTTATATATTCTTGGAATTTGCGTCATGAAAAAGCAGTATATTGTATTTATTCATTTTGCGCGTTTCCTAAATTATGTACTGTTCCGCTAGTTAATTTGACTTGACATAAATTTTAAAAAAGTAAAATATTATATTAATAGATATTTTATATGATATAATTTAGTTAAAATAGATATTTAAAAGTTCAATTGTTACTAATTTAGGGTGTGTTTGATATAAAGAAAATATTTTTCATGAAAAATATTGTTTTGGAAGATAATTGGATTTCTAACTTATCTTCTCATGTTTGATCGCAAAATGAAATTTTTTTGAAGAAGCTAGATATAGATACAAGTCCAATGTATCAATTTTTCAATCTTATTTTATGTGATATAGTTAAAATATAGAGAGTTATCTAAAATTTTATATGATGCTTAAATAATTTAAGTTATTTTTTTAATTGTAATTTATATTACTTTTATATAAATTTTTAATAATATAAATTACACTTTATGTTCCAATTTATGATTTATACTGTTTTTATGTCATGAATAATTGAATATGTGTTTTTTCTCAATTTCGTGGTGTCGATAGAGTTTCGACATTCAACTAAATTTTTTATATGTCTTTTAAGTATAGTAAATTATTAGTTATCATAATTTATAATATTTTTTAAAAGTAATTTTTAAATAAATAAAAAAACTAAAGAAAATAAAATAAGTAAATTAATTAAAATAAATAAAAATTACATAAATACAAATGTTCCAGTTAATATGACACAAATATATGTTAATGAAGACATATGAGTAGTATTTATATGTGCTCGATCAGAAGCAAAGTGCAAGTCGCATAGGATAAAATAAATAGAAATTAAAAAAAAGGTAATATCTTGACTTATTTTGAGACGAATTATGTATCTAGTACAACTTAAGTGTTAAAATTGAGTTTAGTTTATATATATAATCAGTTACATATTTGAATTACAATTTTAAAATGATCAAAATATTTAATTTAACAAAAAAAATGATTTATCAAAAAATTCAATTTTTTTTCAAAAATAATGAATTTAAAAGTATCTAAAGAAGAAAAGGAACGTAAAATGTGTGAAAAGCAAATTCAAATTTATTTATGGAAAGGTACTCCAAATAATAAATTTGGAAAAAACTATTAACAATAATTATTATTTTTTTAATTGATTAACTAAACATGTTTATAAATTTAATAACCATAAGTCGAGATAGTGAAGTGACCACAAACTTTTATTGAAAGGTTCAAAATGTGAAGAGCAACCACATAAAAAAAAGTCAAAAATGGTCAATATCAACAAATATAGTCAAAAATGGTCAATATCAACAAATATATTATTTATAAACAACGTAAAAATATTAGGCTTGTATTTAATTTAAATGCTAAAAATTGATATTACTTTTTTTTAAAAAAATAAAAAGTATCAGGTAATAAGAAGATTGAAAGGACAAATAATAATTATCTTGCTTCATACTTACCTTATAAGTAGAAAGGAGACTAAAATAAAGTAGAATGAAGACTAAATTTTTATTTTGACTTTTTTTTGGTCAAAGATCCTTATATTTCAATAATCTTAGACATTATGGAAACAAAATTTATTAGTTTTCTTGAGTTAACACAAATTTTATAGTATATATAGACAAACAAAATAGATCTAGTTCAATATACAAAATTATCATGGAGACACCTTTAAAAGCTGTTAGGGATAAAAAGACAGGTGATGTGTTATTTTACAAAAGATCTTATCCTCCTTTTAAGACCGCTTCTCTTTCAATTGGTTCTCCAGGAAACAGCTCTATTGATGTGTTGCCATCGAAGAACAAACATGTGATGGCTAGTAATTTTCGAGATGCAGCGGCTGCTGAACAAGTGATATTGGATTTTGGCGACGACTATGGATTTGAACAGAATTATCTACTCTTGGAGGAAAAATTATCTTCTGCCAATAGTCGAAAGCAAGAACATTCTAAGATGTTGGGCAAACAAGCAATTGCAACCGTCACACCAGAAATCCTTGAAGATGTGAAAAGCTTAAGTAAAGATGTCTACAAGTTGTCTTCCACAGAAGATGTGCTTAATCAGTTTGAGAAACAATCTTTTTTTTGATTTAATTGTGGTAGCCAAAATCTAGAAATAATTGATTTAAGAATGATCTTTGTTTTAAATCTTTCATATGAATTCAAAGTTTTTATGTGGGACTAGCAATGAATTTGAATATTATTTTTATTTTCTATGACAAAACAATGCTACATTCAGATTATTTCACAAATTAGTTGATATATATCCTTAGGAATTTGTGACCCTAATTCTTACACAAATAGTTACTATTTTGGGGTGACTTTAATCTTTAATTTTTTTCTTCTCTAATTCAATGAAAATTTATGGATTAAAATACCTTCCTATGATCTAATTTTTCAAGATCTAACTTAGATTTCCCCCCTTTTTGTAATATATTTTGTAGGGATTCAGTTCTTCGACATAAATATGTAATATCTAAATTACTCGATATAAGTTTAGAAAACTTTTACCTTATGGGTTAAGAATTGAACATATAACTCTAATGACATACATGTTTTAGGAATAAGTGGCATATATAACGTGTTATTTCTTGTAAAACATAATTATATTAGATTATTATATAAAAATATAACATAATGTTTACATATTCAAGTTTTCGATCAATATCATAAATAGATAAATAAAATAATAATAATAATTAAAATATAGCAAGCACGTTAAATTTAAAAATTGTTCCACAAATTAAATTACCGCATACAAAAATTAACCACAAAAGTATATAACTATAAAATATATATTTATAAATATGTATATACGAAACAACTGAAAACTATTTATTCTGCTTTTGCTACTATTTAATGGGCAACTTTCACATATAGCAGACATAAAATTCATATTTGTATGCTATAACAAAGTTTGTATAAATGCACTCCATAACAAACAAATAAATGTATAATTCGCTATACATACACAATTGAAGCGAAATATATAAAATGAAGTGTATAAAACGAGAAAGAGAAAGAAACTTGCGTAGAGAGTTGTATAAAACGAATTGTATAATTATCAATGTATAGAGAGATTATATACAATTTAAATTTGTATAAAATGAGAAAGAGAGAAAGGCAAAAGAGACTTGGGCACAGAATATACAATTGAATCGAATTGTATAAAATGAAAAAGAGAGAAATTATATACAATTTGAATTTGTATTAAACGAGAAAGAGAGAAAGGCAAAAGAAAGATAATATTTTTTATTATATAATTATAAGTGTATAGACGAAAATATATGTGTTTGCATGTGTATATACAATTTTTTCTCGCTTTATACAAATAGAAACACAATTTGTATATTTCATTTCTATTTGTATAAGCGAGAGAGGTGAGGGTGGCGAGCGAGATTAGGGAGAGTAGCGAGCGAGATTTGGGAGAGGGGAGAGAGGAGAACAAAATATATGTATGTATACAATTTCCTCTCGCTTTATACAAATAGAAATAGATTTTACACACTTGTATTTGTATAAAAGTGAGAGGAAGCGAGAGAGAGATGGAGCGAGAGAGGAGAGTGGCGAGCGAGAGTTTGAGGAAGAGATGTGACTGACAAACAGTTTGTTATGGGACACAATTAAATCAAATGATAGTTATAATAATTAATTTGATTTATTAGTTTGTTATTATATACAATTTTTTTTTTTTTTAAGAAGCAAAAACTTTTAGCTTCTCCCAACAACAGAAAACTACTTCGACTTTTATTCAAAAACAATTTTATTGATTAACTAACGGGCAATTTTTCAAAATATCAATATTTTAGCATTTAAGAGGGCTCATTAGCAACACTTTCAATATTTAGTAAAAATGTCAAATTTTGATTTGTTATGTATCTTATTTATGTTTTTATTTAAAGAATATAATTATTTAATAACAAAAGAAAGAAAATCAAGGGATAGAATATTTCAAATAAAGGTAAGGATTCTTTATTTTTTTTCTCATCAGTTATATTTTCAAATAAAATTTAAATTTTATTCTTTTTTTTTTCTCTAGAATATTTACCTTTTTAAAATTATATTCATTCCACAATATATTCTATTTATATTTATTATAGTTTTTTATTAGTTTATATTCATTCCAATAGGTATGCCGAATTTATCTATATAGTCATTTAAGAAATATATTTGTATTTTCATATATTTTTTCCCTATATAGTTATTTTTTCATCAAAAATCTTGTATGTATTCATTTCAATATGTATTTTATTTGTATTTCTATTTATTCTAGTTTTTATTTAAAATTTTGTATAATAATATATAAAATACAAAAAATTAGTATGATGAAAAAGTGAATGAAAATATAAAATTGAAAAGAAATAATTGAATATTTAGTGTACTCATTCTTAAATAAAATACATAACTAGTTGACGTACCTTTAGAATAAATACAAATTAGAAAATGTCAAATTCAGAAACAATGCAACATAATTTTTCAAATGAATACAACTGCTAATTGTAAAAATACATACTGACTAAAACAGTATCAAAATTCAATATATACTTCCAAATTTATGAATACAAAAAACAATAAAACTATGAAATACAAAAATAAATACTAACTGTGGTACATTGACATAACTATAAAAAAACAGAATACAAAATGAATTAAATATATGTAATATGATTCCAAATCTATGGAGAAAAAATACAATAAAACAATGAAATACAAAAATATATACTGACTAAAACAACAACAAAATTCAATATACACTTCCAAATCTATGAATACAAAAAACATCAAAACTATGAAATATACACAATCAAACTCATATAATATGTTACATTGACATAACTAACACACACAAAAAAAAAACAGAACACAAAATACAATAAATATATGAAATACCAAAATAAATACTAACTATAACATAATAAAAATTCCATATACACTTTCAAACGCATTTTAACATGATTTTTTTTTAATCTTAAGAATTACTAAACAAATTAAACTAAACATGCAAGACACAGAACATGCAAAAAAAAAAACCCTTCTCCAACAAATTGGTCTTCTTCAACTTCATGGTTATGAATTTGTGTGGGATTTTCCCCCGTCGTATATCCTCCTTAGATTTAGAAGCGGAACCTACGTTATTATTTAATTCTTGAGTGAAAAAAAATTAAATGATGAAAAATCGAAAGAACTTTGATTATTTTGTCCAATACCTCTAGTAATTCTCTTGAAAACGTCAATTGAAGAGAGAATTATGTAGTCTCAAACCCTAAAAAATAAAATTAAAAAAAAACACTAAAATCAATAAGTAAATAAATAAGGAATCTGAAAAACATAATACCCAAATCAATGTTAATCTTCAAATCAAATTTTGCAATGAAATTAAGTGAGAATAATAGAAAATATTAATATATTGAATCGAAAATCTGTGGAATTGATATGGAAGAATGTTAGAGAGGGAAATTGAAAGGAAGAATAAGAAAAGAGAGAAAAATCTTGAAATTTGATTAGGAAGAAAGTAAGATAGAGAAATTGATAAACTTAAGAAAAGAGAGAGAAAAATTAAAATGACATTAATATCTATCCAATTACAAAAATATAGGAAAGTATGTAATCTATGAGAGAGAAAGAAAGGATGTAAATAATGAGAGAAAAAATATTAATAATATCATAATAATTATTTATTTTTAAAATAATGACATTTTTGACATGTTTACTAATTATTAAAGTATGGATATTATCACTAAATAAGTTGATTTTTTTGACTAGTCAACTAAATTTCCCTTAACTTTAACGCTTTAAATTTTCTAAAAAAATATTTTTATCTCAAAATAAGTGTTTTGACCTCCAACAATAATGCGCTCCAAGTATCATGCATGGTGATAGCTCCCAGATTTTTTTAAAAAAATTGAATTTTTTGTAAAACAAATTTTTTTAAAAATAAAATAAATTAGGGATAGGGGATAAGGGTGGCGTGAAAAATGTTTTTTTAAAAAAAAATTAAAATATTTTCTTAAAATATTTTTTAAAGGGAATGACCTGGGTAGGGGTGGGGTGGCGTGGGTAGAGGTAGGGCGTGCCATAAAATTGAAAAAAAAAAAAAATCAACTTCTTTTTAAAATAAAAAAATAAAACTAGGAAGGGATTGGGTATAGCATAAAAGATGAAATTTTTTGAAATTTGAAAAAAAATTTACGGGGTGAGGTGTGGGTGGGGTGGGGGGGATGTAGGCAGGCGTAAAAAATTTAANTTTTTTTAAGGAGGAGGAGTGATAAGGGTTGTGTGAATTAAAAAAATCTTAACATTTGAAATTTATTTAGAAAATAGCTTTTACTTGTTTGTTTGATGGGGTTGATTTAGACATAAGGATAAAATATATTTGGAATTTAAAAAATAAGTAAATTTAAGATTTATTTATTTTTGAATGGGGAGGGTCGGGGCCGGTCACAGGGTATGAGTAGGGTAAGAAAAAATTTAAAAGATTAAGTACAGTTTTGGAAAATATTTTCCTTAATTTTGGAAGGTAATCATTTTCTTTAAATTTGAGGAAAATGAGTTGATTTTGAAAACATTTTCTCACACGTTTAAGGCAACAAAACATGAGAAAATTGAATAATATTTTTCAGAAAATGATATCTTCCATACCAAACACACCTTTAGTCCCTTTTGAGTTGTTCTGTTGTTTTTTTCGAGAGTCAATTGACTAACTTTCAAAGATAAATTAGATTATATTAATTAGATATTTGAAACTATATGAAAAATATTATAAGTTGCAATTTTTTTTATATCAATATAATAACAAAATATATTTTAAAATATTAATCAAAGTTCATAATATCATTTAACTCTCAAAGAAGAAATTATGACAATTAAAAGAAAATGGAGAAAATATTACTTAATATATAAATATGTCATTATTTTATAAGATGGAGTAAAAAAAATCATATGAAAAATCATATTTCATATGCAGTGATGATAAAAGAAGGGGAAAATTCCATAAATGACTATAATAGAAAACATAATAGGTCTCCTTAACTATAGTTTAACTATTTACGTATTATAGCTATAGTTTAAATAACTACTATTATTTTTATTTGTATATTTCAGACTCATTCAAATCGTTTATACAAATGGTTCCATTAATTGTGTAACTAATCAATCGATAATTAAGGAGAATATTAATATCATAATCTTAGGTCATTAAGTTTAATTAGAATCCATTACTTAATAGGTTTCCTTCTTGTTCCAAATACACAGAATACTCAATTGTTATGTCTCAATCTTTGAGTTTGTTAAATTTATCGTGGGTTTACTTATTTATCTCAAATTAAGTAATTTATACTAAATGTGATTGTTTGTATATGTAAACAGTTTGAACTCTATGTATTCTACAGATTTTATACAAATCGTTATGAAATTTAAGTTAATAAAATTTTATATTAAATGAGAACGTTTATACAAATTTGTTTATACAAACGAGCACGTTTATAACTTATATAAATTTGTATATTTGAGAAATTCTTTATAACTCATATAAATTTTATACAATTCGTTATGTATTTTAAATGAATAAAATTGCATAATTGAGAAATTTGTGATTAGTTATAACAGTTTGTATATGTTAAGGCTTGTATTATACATTATACAAAGTTTAATACAAGTCGTTATGTTTATACAAAAATTTATGTGTTCTACAGACTTTATACAAATCATTGTGAAATTTTAAGTCAATAAATTGTATAAATGAGAAAGTTTATACAAATAATCACATTTATAACTTACATAAATTTGTATATTTGAGAAATTCTTTATAATTTATATAAATTGTATACAATTCGTTATGTATTTTAAATGATTAAAATTGCACAATTGAAAATTTTGTGATTAGTTATAACAATTTGTGTATGATAAGACGTGGACTATACATTATACAAATTGTATACAAGTCTTTATGTATTTTAAGTAAAAAATTGTGTATTATTGAATAATCTGCGATTAGTTATAGCAGTTTGTATATGATAATGCGTACATTATACATTATACTAATTTTTATACAATCGTTATGTTTATACAAAAATTTATGTATTCTATGGATTTTATACAATTCGTTATGCTTGAACTGAGCAAACCATTCTATCTCACAAAAGCCCTTTAGTTGATCTTCTGAAAGTTTTTTTGGCCAGATCCTCCATTACATCCACATTCGTATAACATAGAATGCTTGAGGCTTCTCTTGGACCTTCATTGACTATAAATTGGACTCCCTAATAACATCATTAACTCTTTTAAGAAAGGTTCAAAATGTGAAGAGCCAACAAAAAAGTCAAGAGTAATTTCAATACTATCAAATATATTATCTATAAATAGCATAAAATATTATATTTAATTTAAGTGCTTAAAATTTATGTTACTTTCTCTTTGAAAATACAAAGATAATAGGTAATAAGATAATTAAATGGACAAATAATAATTAAGTTGCTTTATACTTACCTTATAAGTAGAATGAAGACTAGATTCTTACATTTCTTTTTTTTTTTTTTTTGTCGAAGATTCTTATATTTGAATAATAACAAATTTATTAATTTTCTTATGTTAACACAAATTTCAGTAGTATGTATAGACACACAAAATAGATCTAATTTAATACACAAAATTATCATGAAGGTACCTTTAAAAATTGTTAAGGATAAAAAGACAGGTGCTGTGTTGCTTTACAAAAGATCTTATCCTCCTTTTAAGACCGTTTCTCTTTCAATTGGTTCTCCGGGAAACAGCTCTATTGATGTGTTGCCATCGAAGAACAAACATGTGATAGCTAGTAATTTTCGAAATGCAGCAGTTGTTGAACAAGTGATATTGGATTTTGGCGACAATTATGGATTTGAGCAGAATTATCTACTCTTGGAGGAAAAATTGTCCTCTGCCAATAGTTGAAAACAAGAACATTCTAAGATGTTGGCCAAACAAGCAATTGCAACCGCCACACCAGAAATCGTTGAAGCTATAAAGAGCTTAAGTAAAGATGCCTACAAGTTGTCTTTCACATAAGATTTGCCTAATCAATTTGAGAAGCAATTTTTTTTTTATTTAACTGTGGCCACCAGAATCTAGAAATAATTGATTTAAGAATGATTTTTGTTTTAAATCTTTCATATGAATCAAAGTTCCTTTGTGCGACTTGCAATGAATTTGAACATTATTTTTATCTTTTATGACAAAACAATGCTACATTCAGATTAATTCGTAAGTTAGTTTATATATATATATATATATATATATATATATATTCCTCAAGAATTTGGGACCCTAATTCTTACACATAATTATATTGAAGATATACGGATCAAAATACCTCTAATTATGACCTAATTTTTCAAGATTTAACTTGGAATTTTTTTTCTTTTTTGTCACATATCTTGTAGGAATTCAATTCTTCGACATAAATGTGTAGTATCTAATTCACTCAGCATAAGTTTAGAGAACTTTTACCAAATTGGTTAAGAATTGAACGTATAATAATAAATGTGGTAATTTACTGAATATATAATTAGGGATATCAATTATATATTCTTGAGGTTGATTTATGATATTAGTTTAATCGGTTAGAAATTTAGGTTTTTACTACTGAAAACGTGTTAAAATTTTAAAATCATAGGTCTAATATATATATAAAAACAACTACTTAGAAAAGTGTTATCTAATTTTAGAAAGAAAAATAAAACTTGATAAATATAAATTCCAAATTTTTAACCTTGCGGATAGAGGTGCACCCAATCATATCACATTATTTAATACTCCGAGTATGAATACACACATCTATATTTCAATATTTTTTTTAGAAAAATATAACACTATGATATATGATCTCGGAAGGAATCACGGGTTCACGTGAACCCGGTGAACCCCCTAGATAGGCATCTGGGACTATACATATATATAACTCAAATACATACTTTTTTTGCTATACATTATTTTTCATTTTCCCTAAATGACAAATCATGATGTATCAATCGTATAATAACTCATTTCACATATTTAATAATAAAAAGATATATAAATGGATGTGAATCGTATGAACCATATTTTTATTCGTTTAACATTAATCATTTGTGGTCCTGTAATTAATACGTAATATTAGAGTCTCCCCAAAGTCTAAAATTGTTAACGTCAATTTGAACATGCGACAAAATTTTACACGCATATATATTGTTTTTATTTGGGCAAATTTATGTGACTTGTCCTTCATTTTTATTTTAACACTTTATTTTAATTTTATTTTATTTTAAAAAAAAAAACTTTTTATTTTTTTACCCTTTCTTTAGAGCTCCCACCCCTTTTCGTCTTCTGATTGAAAGCGAAGATGACCATCCGAGCAACTCTTTCTCGTCATTTTAATGTTTTTAATTTTTATATATCAAGTAAATACACTAAAATATTATCAGGTGATTCATGAGCATAATGATTGGTTTATTTATGAAATGGTGAAAGTTTAGGGAATCTATTTTCGCATTCGATGAAGTTCACAAAAGACAATTAGATTGACACTCCTATTTATAAATGTAGCGTGGTTCTTCAGCTTTGAAAATTGAGGCATCGTTCAAATTACAAATTAAAGGATAATATAGCTAAAGTATGGATAGTCAGAAAATTCACATGAATGGAGGTGATGGCCCTAACAGCTATGCTAACAATTCTGAATACCAGGTGATGGCCTTTAACGCACCTGACTTGTGAAATTTCACTAGGTCTATTGTTGTTGTTGTTGTGTATATAATTACGCAAGGACTGAAGTAATGTTTGGATTTGATTTTTTTGTTGTTGCTGCAGAAACAGTTGGTGGGATATTCAAAGAAATTAATGGCGGAGTTGATTGAGCAGGAGCTTGATGTGGGAATAATAAACTCTGGTTGTAGCCTATTTTGTGTAGCAGATTTTGGATGCTCTGTAGGGGGAAACACTTATCTTGCAGTTCAAAATATCATTAAAGCTGTAGAAAATAAGTATAAATCAAGTGAGCTAGACCAAGAGAACCCTCAATTGCAAGTACCAGAATTCCTTGTGTTCTTTAATGATTTAGTCCAAAACGATTTCAATACTCTATTTAATTACATCCATGGCAACAAACCCAACTACTTCACTACAGGAATCCCAGGTATGTATGTATATTTGTTACTATGTGCTGTTTCTACTTTTGGAATATTTTCCCCTTTGAACCGAGGGTCTATTGGAAACAGTATAAATCAAACAACTGTTATATCTACTATGGTGTAGGTTCTTTCTATGGACGAATATTTCCAAAGGCGTTCCTACACTTTGCCCACAGCTCGATGTCACTTCTGTATCTGTCAAGAATTCCAGAGGAAGTGTTGGACAGAAACTCAGCAGCATGGAACAAAGGAAGAATTCATTACAGTAGCAGTGGAGCAGCAAAAGAAGTAGAGGCAGCATATGCAGATCAGTTCAGAAAAGATATACAAGCCTTTTTGGATGCAAGGGCTCAAGAGCTTGTTCCTGGAGGATTAATGACCATCATTACTCTTACTATTCTTGATGGAGTGCTTCCTTCTGACTCTCCCATGGCCATCAATTTCACCATTCTTGGATCCTGCCTACAGGATATGGCCAACATGGTAATTAAGTAACTGATTCTCAGTTTTCACATGAACTTGAAATGCGAAATGACTTAACATCCAATGCAGGGCATTATGTCTGAAGAAAAGTTGGACTCGTTCAACCTTCCATACTATTATACATCTCCTATGGAATTTGAAACACTGATAAAGACACATGGATGCTTTGATATTATAAGGTTTGAGAAGCTGCCAACTCCCCTGAGACAAGTTGTAATTGATGTCCAAACTGCAGTGTTATCTGTGCGAGTAGTAACAGAGCAACTATTTCAGCAACACTTTGGGAATGACATCACTGAGGAATTGTTTCAACGTTACACTGAAAAATTAGACTCGCATCCACTTTTAAAAGATGATAAATATCGCACAGATGCCAGCTACTTTGTCTTTCTCAAGCGTAAAACCGAAACATCCGAACCAGAGTCCTAGCTTGGTTCTTAAAACTTATCATCTGCGTCCAAACTTTGTTATTGTTCACCTGTTTGCAGAGTGTGATCTTGTTTTATGTGTGCATTTTAATTGTTTTCTGCTTATGAATAAATAGTTCAAGCTGAAAACAATGAGCTGAGTTCGACTCATGAAAATAATTCCTTGTTGAATTGAAAATTTTATATGGTAATTCCCACTCTTTTGGATCAAATGCTTCGTACATTAGATTATCGATGTTTCAAGAGCATTATTCAACAGGTGGAAAGGTAAACACAAATTAATCCATTGTATTGAAGAGAAACACGAAAAGAAGCAATGACCTTCTGACATCCTGTAACTCATTTCAATCAACTTAGCCAGAAAATTACAAGGAGAAAAGAAGAAAATCAATTCTTAGTGTAGACTAACTTATAAGAACTATAAAAGGCCGTGTGAGCATCTCCAGTCTCTCTGCTATTTAATGAGCTATCTATCCATATAGGAAAAACAAAACAAACAGAAAGAAGAAATTGCAGCTAAATAATCAACTAGATGACTCCTTTGCTATCTTCTCAGCCTTAGCAATGACTTCTTCTATACCCCCAACCAGGTAGAACGATTGCTCCGATAGGTCATCATATTTACCGTCCAGAACACCCTGCTCAGAATGAAAATCCAAATGAGAATGAAGTTTAAAACTATATACAGAAATAATTTCTGCTCAATGAGGACAAGCAGATGAGGTGAGTGGTGACTCAGTAAGAAAGTAGTTCCTGGTTACCTGAAAACTTTGGATGCTCTCTTTCAACTCTACATACTTTCCAGGGGCACCAGTAAATACTTCTGCAACGTGGAAAGGCTGACTCAAGAACCTCTGAATTTTACGGGCACGAGCAACAGTTAATTTGTCATCTTCACTCAATTCATCCATTCCCAGAATGGCGATAATATCCTGAAGATTCTTGTAGTTCTGGAGAACCTTTTGTACACCTCGTGCAGTGTTGTAATGATCTTCCCCTAGGATATGAGGAGAAAGCATACGGGACGTGGAATCTAAAGGATCCACAGCAGGATAAATACCAAGCTCAGAAATCTGCATAAGGAGAAAAGGAATATTGTATATAAAAATAGGTTGAGAAGTCTTATTCTGAAACATAATTGGCAATATAAGAAATCCACCTGCCGAGACAACACAGTTGTAGCATCAAGGTGCGCAAAGGTGGTAGCAGGGGCTGGATCAGTCAAGTCATCAGCAGGCACATAGATAGCTTGGACTGATGTGATAGACCCCTTCTTGGTTGTAGTAATCCTCTCTTGAAGTCCTCCAAGATCTGTAGCTAAAGTTGGCTGGTAACCGACCGCAGAGGGAATACGACCAAGCAAAGCAGACACCTCAGAGTTGGCCTAGAGAAGTCCGGGAGAAAGAGAAATCATTTCACCATGTTTAAGCAATTGAAAAAGTAAAATATACTCGTTAAGGTATTTGAAAGATAGCTCACTTGAGTGAAGCGAAAAATATTATCAATGAAAAGGAGCACATCTTGCCCTTCAGCATCTCGAAAGTGTTCGGCAACTGTCAGCCCAGTGAGCCCAACACGAGCACGAGCACCAGGAGGTTCATTCATTTGACCATATACCAAAGCACATTTGCTTTCACCCTGCAGATAAATATATACTTGCAAAATCAGCCAATTGTAAGAAATGTCTGCACTATACATTGAAAAGCAAATGTTATCTACAAAGACCTGCTTTTCACCAAGCTTAATAACACCACTCTCAATCATTTCTCTGTACAAATCATTACCCTCCCGAGTACGTTCACCGACACCAGCAAACACTGAGAAACCACCTGAGACGAGAAGAGAATACAAAATTAAAATTAACTCAAACAAAGAGAATACATGAAAATTCTTTTTTACTCCCCAGTGCAACTAGTAACAAACCATGGGCCTTTGCAACATTGTTAATAAGCTCCATAATAAGCACCGTCTTTCCAACACCTGCACCACCAAAAAGTCCAATCTTTCCACCTCTTTGATACGGAGCAAGTAGATCTACCACCTGTCATCAAAAGCAGCTAAGTCATACAGGATGCACACAAGTAGATAACACATGATTTATGCATTCAGGATTATTTGTATATCGTCTTCCAACAGCATTTAGTAAGTTGCACATGCTAATCAAATATTTGCTATTCCTGTTTTGCTTCCACCAAAACTATATAAATGATGACAGATGAAGATTGCGATGTGCTCAGCTCCTAGTGTACAAAATAAGTATCCCGCACCTTGATTCCAGTCACAAGGATCTGCTGTTCTGTTGCTTGCTCAACAAAAGATGGAGCTTCACGATGAATTGGGAGATAATGTTCCGTTTCTGTAGATCCACAGCATCTCAATAAATCAAATATAAAAAATGAAAGACAATATAAAAAAGCAAAGGCTCGTCGAATGAACACGAAATATGAAATTGGAAAAAGCAACGCAACATAACACATATTACTGCCATTAACACGAAAACAAATGACTTTAGCTAATGCCCATATTCTTACTTAGATCACCCCTTTCATCAATGGGCTCTCCAATGACATTTATAATACGACCAAGGGTAGCCCTGCCAACTGGCACCTGCCATTTTATAACCAAGATTAGAACTTAGAAGGACTATGAGCACGCCAAACTAGAAAACATATATTATTCAGAGAAAAAGACACTATATGAATTTCTAAAATCAAATAAACGCCACGTGGATAAGAAAGAAGTTGAAAAGTTATATATATAAGATCAATTTTATTTTCTTATGTATATGCCGTAGATATCGAATCCCTTTGATTTCCTCCCGTATTTACATCTTTATATTAAAAATCCGGGTCACGCCACTAAATACCGCATATAAACAGAATATCATGACAATGTCAAGCTTACTTTAATAGGGGAGCCAGTATTGAGGACTCTTTGACCACGCACAAGCCCTTCAGTTCCATCCATAGCTATAGTCCTAACCATATTTTCTCCCATATGTTGAGCAACTTCAAGTACCACCCTAATATCATGATCCAACACCTCTAAAGCCGTCAAAATCGGCGGTAGTCCTTCATCGAACCGAACATCCACAACAGCACCTATCACCTGACATACGCTCCCAAGTGCACCTGCACCGGTGTACTCATCGGTGATCTTGCCGCCAGTTCCCTTAATGGTCGTCGGTTTCTTCTGAGGCGCCGGCGCTTCCTTCGCGGCCGCAGCGGTAGCGTATTTTACGGCGCGGTGGAGAAGGTGGCCTACAGGGGAGGAGCGATGAATAGAACTTGTGAGTGATGATTTAGTTGAAGAGTGACGTATGGATGATCGGAGCATGGAGAAGAACCTTCTAGAAGCCATGGTTGTGGAAATGCGAGTGACAGAGCAGTGAGGTTACAGGTGAATTCACATTTGTATGGGTTAAAGAGAGTTCAGTTTGAAGAAGAACGATTTATTCTGCGTCCGACGAGTTCAAACAATGTTGAAGCACCACGTGTTCGTGCCATGAAGAGATTTAAAAGGACGGATAAATTTAATTTGTTAAATTACACCTTTTATCCTCGAATTATTAACTCCTCTGTATCGAACAAATGATTCAAATAGGTTTATCTGTTATAGTCTTAATTTTTTTTTAAAATATATATTTTAAGAAAATATTTTAATAGTAAATTAAAGTAATTTATGATATTTTTAAATAATTAATAGATATATAAATTTTATTTAAAAATAAAATAAATTTTTTATATATGTATTTCAAGTTAAACTTAAATCTTTGAAAAATAAAAAATGTCGAAGAAGAAGTGTAGTTTCTCTTAGATAATAATCATATTTTTAACATATACTTAAAGCTCTACTGATTTCTCTTGTTGCGAATGTACTACTTCCTGTATATTTGTGTTATTAGTAATAGATAATTAAGTTGCTTTACAATGCACATTTTTTTTATTATTCCATGATTTTGTAGTACTTGTTTTGTTAATCGAAAAATAATGATAATTTTGAGTTGTTTATTGACATTAAGTTTGTTGTAAATTGTGATATACGATTTTTTTATATAATTGGCAATAGTGAATTATAATATCTTCCGACTTTTTCTAGTCACTAGTCCTTGATTCTCAATCTTCTAGAGTCCAAAAGATGATATATAAGTTATAATATCCTACCGTTTATTCAAATGCTGCAAATTTTAACTACAAGAAAATATAATAATTACTAAATATATAAATAAATTTTTAAATTGTTGAGTTTTTTTCTCAGATACCTTAACTATGCTATTTTCTATTGAATCATTAAACTACTCGTAGTTTATTTCTTTTTAACATCGTTGATTGATATGGAACCAGATTTTGTGAAGGGTGTTGATACAATCAGGGGCAGACCCACCCTATGTCATGGGATGTCGACCGACACTGTTTCGTTAAAAAATTTCGTATTATATATATATATATATATATATATATATATATAAATGTGCAAAAATAAAAATATTCTTATTATTAACATTAATTACATTATTTAAACAATTGAATCTCTTGGCTCGTTGGTTTGTAGTGTGAAATCAATGGTCATTCGCCGACACACAGTTTGACTTCATACCTTCAATCAAAATCATTACAATTAAAGACAGTTACAATAAAAAAAACCAACAAAAATCAGCCAACAATATTTTAAAGAAATAAATTATGAATAACTTAATGATTTAATAAAATGACGTAATTGAGATACCTAAAAAAAAAAACTCAAAGTTCAAAAATTCATTTATGAATTCGACCTAAAAGCATCTATAAAAAACAAAAATAAGAGATACTAAAATTAATAATATAATCAGATATGAAAAACATATAATAAAACAACAATGATAAATAGAACAACAGACCAACATTATAATCAAAACAAGAAAAATAATGAATAATATAGGGAGAAGTTATAATAACCATGCTGATAAAAAAAAATTAAATAAAGCTCGACCAACTTCTAAAATTTTTGTCCAAATTATTAACCTTCCTATCTTGTAATTCAAAATCATGTACTGAAATAAACTATAAATATATCCTTATATTCACTTAATGGCGAATCTATCGATCATCGGTCTTTACATGTACGATGAAGCAAAGATTTAGCGTGTCGCATAAGCCATTCTTTTAAAACCAGGATTTTGAGACTTTTCCAAAGAAACCTTCTTCTCGCGCCATTCCAAGTAGTAAAACTCGTTTCGATCATGCTCCGTCTAGTCGTACAATTACCACTGTAACTATCGTCTTCGCCCGGCGGCCATGTCCTCCGACGCCGGAACCCTAACCCTAGACTCAACCACTCTGTACATAACCGCTCTCAACTCCCTCTCTGATAAATCCTCATCAAATTCAATCCCATTGTCCCTTCCTCTCCCTCCAATCCCTTCTTCAATCCCCCAACCAAAACTCATCCCAAGAACTCGCTTTATCATCGACGGTTTTAAATATGCCGCTGATTTCTCCGTTTCTTACTTCCTCTCCCATTTTCACTCCGATCACTATACAGGCCTCTCCTCTAATTGGTCTAAAGGTATCATATTCTGTTCCTCCACCACTGCTAACCTTCTCATCGAGGTTCTCAATGTTCCTGCGCAATATGTAGTATCTTTACCGCTCTCCGAAGCGGTTTTAATAGACGGTTCTGAAGTTTTTCTCATCGATGCCAATCATTGTCCTGGTGCTGTGCAGTTCTTATTTAAAGTTCCAGTTAGTGATGGAAAATTTGAGCGGTACGTTCACACAGGTGATTTTCGTTATTGTGATGACATGAAATTAGAGCCTGTATTGAATGCATTTGTGGGTGCTGATGCTGTATTTTTGGATACAACTTATTGTCATCCGAAATTTATATTCCCTAGTCAACAGGAGTCAATTGATTATATAGTTGGAGTTATAGAGAAAAATGGAGTTGAGAATGAGGGTTCATTGAAAAATATCTTGTTTCTTATTGCTACTTATGTCATTGGGAAAGAGAAGATTTTAATGGAGGTTTCACGGAGGTGTCAGAGAAAGATCCATGTTGATGGACGAAAAATGTCGGTTTTAGGAGTATTAGGTCATGGGGAGGATGGAGTATTTACTACCGTTGAGTCTGAAACTGATGTTCATGTTGTTGGGTGGAATGTATTGGGTGAGACTTGGCCATATTTCAGGCCTAATTTTGAGAAAATGGATAAGATCATGAATGAGAAAGGATATTCCAAGGTGGTTGGTTTTGTCCCCACAGGTTGGACTTATGAAGTGAAGCGGAATAAGTTTTCAGTGAGAAAGAAAGATTCCTTTGAGATACATCTTGTTCCATATAGTGAACATTCAAATTATGATGAGCTTAGAGAATATGTGAAATTTTTGAAACCAAAGCATGTCATCCCAACAGTAGGTACAGATGTTGAGAAGCTGGATAGCAAACATGCAAATGCCATGCGGAAGCATTTTGCTGGCTTGGTTGATCAGATGGCCATCAAGCAAGAATTTCTAATGCGTTTTCATCCTTCTGTCCAAGGGAAGGAAGATGTAGATACAAAAGAATCTGGTCTTGCTTTAGTTAGAATTACGGAGCAAGAAAACACAAACAGATCTACTCATACTCCAGTCAGTATCATCAAACAAGAAAATGAGGATACTTCATCTGATTCTAAAAGCTGCAATGCTGCTGATATGGATACTGTTATCCCTTCCTCATTTCCTCAAGGAGAATCTGTGTCGCCAGGTTTAGAAAAAATAAGTGAAGGTGATATGGAGGAAATACTAGAAGAACTTCAAGGCTGTTTGCCCACTTGGGTAACTAAAGGTCAGATGTTGGATTTAGTTGGTATTTCAGATAAAAATGTTGTTGATGCAGTCTCATACTTTTACGAACATGAAACAGAATATCGTGAACAGGTCACTGCCAGTAATTCTGTTACCTCTTCTTTAGAGGCAAACTCAGCAAATAAGTCTGCATTGCCTTGTAAACCATGTCTTGGTAAAAGCCTGCAGCAAGATGAGACAGCTGCGTCAAGTAAAACTGTTAAACTACCCATCATGGACAGTTCCTGTAGCAAAAAAGTTTCTCCTGGTAAAAGGAAGAGAAGTACTGGAAACAAGTCCAGTTCCAGTAGCAACAAAGTTTCTCCTGGTAAAAGGAAGAGAAGTACTGGAAACAAGTCATTTGAGAAAGCAAAAGGACATACGAGTATGGAATCTGGTGGACCAAAGCAATGTACTATAACAAAGTTCTTCAGTAAAACGCTGCCTCTTCCTTTGCAGAATCGAAACAGTGAAGCCGATAGTAAAAATTTCCATGATGATAGTTGCATGCTACCAAATGCCTCTATTGAGGCTTATAAAGAGGAAGCTGATCGGTTTATTCAGATTATGAATGGGGATGACTCATTGAGAAGTTATGCTACCACAGTACTAGCAAAGACTAAAGGAGACATAAGTATGGCACTTGATATTTATTTTTCAGAATACAAAGATGTAGGAGAGACTAATGGAGATGGGATTTCTAAAACAAACAAATTGTTGCAACCTCAGTGTGCTAAAGAGGTTTACACTTCTTCCAAAGATGATAAATTACCCAAAATATTAGGAGATGTTGATGCCAATTTGTCGTTGTGTGGTGTTCCCTTTGCTGATAATGCTGTAAATTATGTATCACTTCCCCATGAGAAATACTCTCCCGTGGAACATGGTTGGTGTCTTGTAATTACTATTGATATTAATTGTGTAATTTTTGGATGTATTCCAGCAGTCCAACTCTTGCCACTAAGTAAAATTTGTTCAGTAGTAAAATAATTCTTTTTTTCCTTTGCTTTCTTTCATTCTATTCCCCAGCTTGCTGGAGTAAGGGGCAGGCTACTCCATACATACATCTTGCACGAACTTTTGAATTGGTAAAGGAAGAAAAAGGGAAGATAAAAGCAACGTCAATGTTGTGCAATATGTTTCGGAGGTTTGTTGCTTATTTTTTTTTAAATCTTTAGTTTGTTGTAGGTTTATGACTGAGCATATCATATTGGATCCACAGCAGCATGTTGACAAAATTATCCAGTATGGTATCATTATCTTAACAGTAGGTTACAAAATTGTCAGGTTATGGTGAGGGTTATTGTTAGGGGTTTAAGCATGGAATGTTTTGATAGCTTTTGTTCTACATTTGGTTTATTGGAATAATACTGGCTTCTATTTGGGTTGAATAAGCACTTTTTAGAAAGCTTGGCAAAACACTAATTACTGCTCAAAAGTGCTTTTTAAATTAATTGGCCAAACACAAACTGTTTCTCACCAAAAGTAATTTTTTGAAAATAACTTCTGAAAAAGAACACTTTTCAAATTAAGCTGATTTTAGAAGCTTGGCCAAACAGGTTCAATGTCTTTGCTGTCAAAGCAAATTTACATGTCAAAACCGAAAAGGAACATTTCTCTACTTTCTGTTTGGTATAAAGAGGGGGGGGGGGG